>NC_083641.1:11376633-11676633 GCF_963576545.1 Limanda limanda
GTTTGAAGTGATAATAGTTGTTTTTTTGAGAGGTTATGTATAGGGCTATTTCTTGGCTGGAATACCTTTGGCCCTGAGGCACACTAGAGGCTTTTCTCTCCTTCTCTGTACCTTTCTCTTGACAAAGTAAGTATAACTATAACTCAATTTAACGTCTCTATTGACAAAGGCATCATCTGTTTCCAGTCTCTATGGTAATCTGCCCTAACCCACCCAGACAATGGTCTAACGTACTGCACAGTCAGTTCCTTGTTTAAGAAAACATTTAGCCTCTAACAACGTGTCTGCATCCGTGTTCAAGTGGCTGACTGATAGCGGCAAACAGCTCTGAGCTCAGCCGCAGCATCCGGCCATTTTCAGCCTCCTTCCGCAGGAGAAAATTTTGCCATGTTAAGTTAGGATTAAGTATGTACTTGACAGATTATGGACAGAAGGGTAAAACGGTCTGCATGATTGAGTGGCCCATCAGCTAGAGTGTGACCTTGTGCAGTAGGCGCTTAGACGTGCAGAGAGGGAGATATAGCTCTCAGCTTATGTAAGTGGTGTCACATTCAGACTTTCCTCTAAAGCTAATGGGACTGGCATGGTCTGGTCCCCTCTGATGGGGCTGTAGCCTGCAGACCCATCTGTGTGTGTGTGTGTGTGTGTGTGTGTGTGTGTGTGTGTGTGTGTGTGTGTGTGTGTGTGTGTGTGTGTGTCCCTGTTCACGGGTCAGTGTGTGGCAGGAAAGCAGCAACTTGTTAAACCACAGAGGTTTGAATGAGCAGTTTTGTGTGCAGGAAAACAGAGCCGGGGTGAAAGCAAGGTCTGCGTGTTTATCTGTCTCATTAATAGTTTGGTCCGAGACACATTTGTGTCAGAGCTGCCTGCAGACATCAAGCGATAGACAAAGACGGTGACAGTGGTTGGAGAGGAAGATCAGACGTCCAATGTGATTCATGTGCTGTTATGAAATCTGTCCCACATACCAATACTTTTCATCTGTATGTCCCTACCAAGCTGGGGGTCTAGAGCAGCGTTTGGCTGCCACAAACAGTTCACAGTAGTGGTTGTGTGGACAGTATATATGTGTGTCAGTGCTGTCCATGATCAATGGAAGGTAGTATTTCAACTTTATTACTTGTTTTTCTGGAATTGAAGACTGTGAATTTAGGGTGACCATTGCTCCAAAGCTGCCAACTAATAATAATAAAAAAAAGATATTAGAAAAAAGTTATAGAATCCTGTGAGTCAGGAAACATTCTCACATTCCTGACACTAACAAGTCAAACTTTTACGGAGATCATTTTTACAGAAAATAAAAAGTTATATCTTGGATTTCCAGCCATTAATCTATACAGCTCATCATTTAAAGTTTGCAGGGCGAAATGAAGCCCCTCCTTATTTTATGTGAGACATGAGTCAACAAAAGTGCTTGTCGATCCAGTGACTTATTTTAGTTCACTTCTTAAAACACAATGTTTACAGTCTTTGTCATATTTTATCTTCTTATTTTATCATTTTATTGCTTTCATCATTTTAATTTATATCATTATATTTTGTGTAATGTCATTTTTTTATTGTTCCTAAACTTATAATTTGTATTTACTGCTTTTAAGTTATG
Organism: Limanda limanda; assembly: GCF_963576545.1. Taxonomy (NCBI): domain Eukaryota; kingdom Metazoa; phylum Chordata; class Actinopteri; order Pleuronectiformes; family Pleuronectidae; genus Limanda; species Limanda limanda. Next base: position 11,378,237 of record NC_083641.1, read on the forward strand.
CAGTCTTTCTATCACTTTCGTTTATGACTAGTTTTATCAGTGTTAGAACACTTCATAAACCCTGTTTTTAATGAAGCTATATCATGATTATTATTATTATTATTATATAGAGCATAATGTATAACATAGAATGTATGGTGTTCTAAAGCTACTATTAGAAAGACCATACTGCCTGTAGAAACACTGTATGTGGTGCTGTGAATATGAAAAAAAGACTGAATCTAATTAAGTAGCAGCTTCATCAAATAGCTTGTTTAGGATTAAATACAAATATATTAATTTGTGAATAAATACTTCGTAAGGTTTTTTTTCACACGGACCCATTTCTTCTCCGAAGTGAACTCTCCTTCAAACAACTCTTCTTTCTTCGCTGGTATTTTACATGTAAAAACCTGACAGTTGATGGTGATGATCAAACATCAAACAGGTAACATCTAAATGGTCAGAAAGATGCGTCTGTCAAAATATATTAGAGAGACGTGATCTTGATCAATGGAGTTACGATCAAACGGCAAAAGATCCTACGAAAAACAAGGATCCCTTTTCTTTCTAATGAAATGATTGGCTGCCCAAACTGGTAATACTAAAACATATACAACAAATGACAGAACCAACAGGATTGTTCTCAAAGAGACTCAATCAAACAAAGTGTTCTCTGTATTTTGTTTGACCTCATTGAAAGTAAGACACACTGACATCAGAAAGGAGAAGCTCACTCTAACAAGATTACTGACGGTTTATTCGTGGTCATGGCGATGGAAAACAAAACTATCCCCGTTTCATCCTAACTTATTAAGTTAGTCTTATCTTCCAATCAGAAGATGGTATTGCTGCATCAAAGACACAAGAACTGCGACAACAGCAATCCAAGACCAACCCGCAGACAAGACAGGGCTGGTGAAATTGTGTTTACAATACTACAATCTAATGTATTTTAAGGTCAGTGAAAGCATGATGCAGCAGAAAGCAAAAACCAATTTAAATGACTACATCTGCTGTGAGCTCCCGGAGGCCACTGGGGAGACAGGCAGGGTGGATCAGAAGACTTAATATGTCCCCAAATCCACTGTTGACTGCCGCATTAGCTTCTGCACACATTTGAAATAAGCTCACTGTGAGATTGTGTATATATGTGATATGATATCTGTGTATGTTAGTATTTTTGATCTGCGTCTCTATTTAAGTGACCGTGTCATTAAGTGAGAAGGCAGGGATGCCAGGGTTTGCCATCAGGAGGCAGTGTGCTGGGGATTTGTGTGTGGAAGAGGTCTTAAATCGTTCATTCCCCATATTCCCCACAGTAAACGTGTTTATAGCGACTACAGCAATTCATTATTTTTATGTGAAGATAAGGATGCAATTTCCCAATTAGAAAGGAGCACATGAATATTTTGCGTAACGAGAAAAATAAAAAGATCAAGTGGTTAATTCAATTACATCTCTTTCCTTCTAACAACATGCTTTTTTTGCTTTATTTTGCTTTTTTCAGAAGCATTAAACTCGCTGGGATCCCATCGCAATTATATGCTTGATTTTAAGTGATGTGACTCAGAATTGCAGGAGACATCCCCGGTTTCCCTTGGCAACTTTGTTGCTGTGATTAATTCAATAAAATAACGCATTCATTTTAACTCCTTTGCCACCCCGACTACAAAAGTGGAATTTTCTGTCTCAGCTCAGGCTTTCACCAACATGGACGTGGTAAATTGCATTTTAATGATTTAATGGATTGTAGAATAGAAAGCTGCTCGTGTCCCCAGAGATATCTCCACACGTGTTTAAAAATGCATGTGGCATGGACAGTTATTTCCAATTATCTCTGTTCCACTGACTGTGTTTCAGACACACACACACACACAAGCTACATATATCTTAACAACGTAATTAGCAAATTGCTATTATGGCATGGGTGATGTGCTATGTTCATTTGATTTAGGCCTCATATTGAAGTTGAACTAATGGATGTGAGAATATTATTGTTTATGGTCTCACTGATTATTGCCATACTAACAACATCCACAGTTTATAACACAATATTCTCACTGTGCTTAAGGCATGGCGTGGGCTGCCTATTTAAACATACAGAGCCAACACTTAAACACCACTTCCCCACATGCGCTTAAATACACAAATGTAATGGCAATTTTCCATAATGGGAAATGGAGGCGGTCACATGTTCATGAGACAGGGTGCCTGGTAGCTTATACTATCAAGACAAGGTTAAAGTCTTGGATATCTGGGATGAACACATTTTTTGAAATTGGGATGTGGTAGCTGAGGAGGTCTAATCAGTTTGCATCCTGGACTGAACCTGGACTGATGAAGGATTCTATCCTGGGTACAATTGGGATCCATTGGTGGAATTAAATGCATTGATGGTTGCATCGTTTGAAATGGACAGCTCTATTTTCATATTTAAGCAAACAAAATAAAACAAGAGTCTTAACAATCCATGCCCATGCTAACATGGCTGAAAATGCATACATGTTCACTGGTCGTGTGAATCGAGCTGAGGCTGATATTCCTTAAAAGCAAGTCACAACAGTAACATATATGTAGCAGAGAATCAGAGCCTCATGTCTCACAGTATGTAGGGAACAGAGTCATTTATAGAGCTCTTCTATTGGTTGCAACAAGCCTGATTTTGGACCAATGTCAAGCTCTTGCTTATCCCGTTTATCATTCAGGGGACGAACTGATCCTGTTCCAGCAGTCTGTGGGGCTCGGTGCCAGCTTCAGGCAAAGCTAGGCCGCAGCGGACCCAGGTGCAAGGATGTTTTGTGTTCCCATCGCCTTCCCCCATCCCTCACCCCACTCCCCCGGCCCGCTTCACACAGGGACACCGACTGCGTTTTCTGTTGGATGAGGCTCCCTGTCGGGGTCCCGTCGGACCATGTTAACAGGGACAGCTTAACTTCCCCACCAGATATCCATAATATCTCAATGGCTGGTGAAAGCCAAGGAGGGAATACGGTGAAAATCACAGCAAAGAGCGATTCAGAGATTACAAGGACAGACTTGTGATCTTGAGGTGAGCGCTTATGATCCCAGAGCAGCTGGGAAATTCATTAGGAAGAAGCTGCACCAATCATCCGGCTGTGTGACTGCATTGAGCAGCTTGTTCCTGTAGTGGATCTTTGTGTGAAATGAATAGATCCATATGGGTTGTGTTATTGTACCTGTCCTTGTGTCTTCTGCTCTACATTTTAGATGATATAGACCTCAGAATAAAGTTATACCTGAATGCTGTACTCTGCACCCTCCCTCCACACAAAGAATTAGGAAACATGTATAAATACAAACAAACGTGTTTTTTCCACTGTGCTATATAAGAACTGTCATGCACACAGATTCATAGCTTGACAATCACACTCACGTACAAACACGTACACACGTACACACACACACACACACACACACACACACACACACACACACACTCTTGATGCTTTTAATTCTCACATCCATGCAAACACAACCCTGGAAGAGCATGCAGGTTTCATCCACATGACAGCGATTGATTCTGTTTGACCAGCAGGGGTCCTTGTACACTACTCCACCCCCCATCCCCCCTCTGCCTTTTGCTCTCCTCCTCTGTTCATCATTCACTCCCTTCAACCTTATTTTCCCCGCTATTTCATCTTCCTTTTTTTCTTCTCTTCCCGTCTCCTCTATCCTCACACGCTTAACTTCTCTTCCCTTGATCTTCCTCCTCTCTCCTCGCCTGACAACTGATTTTCTTCTTCTCACATCCTCTCCAAGCTCCCTCACCTCCCTCTCTTCTCCACCCCTAAAGTATTATTTTCTCAAGTATGGCAGTTGTTTTGTTGCCATACTGTATGTCCTGCAATGCAATGCACTGCAATGCAAGTTGGTAATGCAAGTAACAAAGTGTTTACCTGCACAAAAAGTCAGTACCAGCACACTTGTGTGCTCCATACTTACATATTTTTATAGTATAGCTATAGCAGCAAGTAATCACGTATGAGAATGTTAGTCACTGATCAAGGCTTTCAACTGAGAACATCTGTGTACATGAATTCTTGTGAGACCAAAGCAAAATTAAGGTGTGAGCCAAAGTGGTCAGAAAGAAGAATTATCAGAGGCCTGTGACAATCAACCATGTGAAGGCAAAAGTGAGAGGTTAGAGATAACATAGATGGGTCAGACTGATAAAAGCAGCGCCTTGGGGATAAAGCTCCTTGTGACGGGAAAAGTCAACTCACTATAAGCTAAGAGATGGAAAACAGAAACATGGAGAGAAATGGAAATCAGAGCAAGGGAAGGGAGAGAAATATCCTTAGAAGAGAGAGGAACAGGAAATGTGGAGCAGGAGGGAAAAAATACGGGAAGAGAAAAATGCTTATAAATATGAAAAGACCTGTATAAGAATCAGCATTTAGAGTGAAACACTACTCATGAAAAACTATTTCTGTAAACACCTTATGGTGCAGAAGCATATTGTTATACTTAAAGCCTATGTAAGATGCAGCATTGATTTTACTGGCATTGTTGTGATCAGTAAATTTGCTCATAAGGGTGATGTAACAAACCTTTCAAATAATTTTAAATTTGGTAACACACAAGAAACTATATACTCTTGAGGGACTGCAAACTGGCACTGACGTCTGAGCAAATGGAGAAGAGAGAAGACTCAAGAAACATATATTTTTTTTATAACTGCCTTCAGCTGCCAAGAGTTTGAACTCCGTGCCACAAAAGGGGCATGGTGTTTTGTGAGACAGCTTGATGGTACGAATTATAGACTGTACATAAAGATGGACAACGTGTTTCTGTCACAGTCTGCTCATCTCCTGTCTGCTGGTATTTCTCCACTCCTCTGTCTCTGCTCCACTCTACCTGTTAGCCACGCCCCCTCATCAGGCCAACTCTCCACACCTGTGACAGCCCTGGCTGCATATAAGCCTGCTCCTGTCTCTGCTTCAGTGCCAGATTGTCTTGCGTAAATGCCTGACCTCCAGCATTTCTCTCTCCGGCCTGCTACCTGTTATCTGCCTGCTACCTGCTCCGGCCTGCTACCTGCCTGCTACCTGCCTGCTACCTGCTCCGGCCTGCTACCTGCTATCTGCCTGCTATCTGCCTGCTACCTGCCTGCCACCTGCTTGCTACCTGCTTGCTACCTGCTCCGGCCTGCTACACAGCTCACCACTGAACCTGTCTGCATCTAGGTAATCCTCCTGCTGTGGACCTTGCCTCCACTCAGCAACACCAGACTCACTCCTTGCCGGATCTCGCTGAAGATCACTGGGAACAAAGACTTTTCACCCTGCCACTGTTAAGAACTGTTTTAGACTGCAGTGAAAAATAAAGTTCATTACCAATCAAGATCTCGTCTGCCTGTGCTGCATTTGGGTCCTCACCATACCCGTGACAGTTTCCAAGCCAAAATATCCCAGATACCAACACTGACATCTTGTATCGAGTCTCCAAAGTAGCCAGTGGGGGATGGAGCTGCAGTATCGAGGTCCTGCTGACACAAGCACTCGGCCAATTGCGAGTCAGTCTCGCTTGTCAATCATGATATTAATCCCCATTTAGCATCAAATAACCAATTAAAACCAATTTTACTGGGAAACATTAACACTTGGTCATACATTAGTGTGATAAGAACAACCTAAGATGACAGAAACCGTATTTGAGAAAAACTTGACGGGTTGGTTTGGTCCATGCCCAAACAATAACATGGAGGAGGTGGAGTTTATACTAAAGCCAACCTCTGGGGGGGAGCAAGATGCTTTGGGTTCACCTTTTGGGAGCTGTCATGTCGTCCTCTATATGGTCATGTGGTATAAGTACATCTGGGGAATGAACCATGTGGATGTCCCATGAGCAAACAAACTAATGTGACTGATCATCATATTGCAGATTCTTTACCGGTTAGCATGCTAGCCAACTAGCCTTAAATGCAAGTAAATCTTTATCTACTTAATAAATGGTATCTTTACCAAATAAATTACTACGTTAAAAAACGTTCCGTCCACATGATCCTCTTTTCATGATTTCTTTTAGACCTGTTTCAATAGCTGGAAAGCACAATATTGAGCTGATGTAGCTTGTTTGGAAGTCATACTATCCTGCAGGGTACAGCGCACCACTGTCTGACACTCTTTTGTTTCTATTGTAAAACAGTTCTTTCTTTCCCTTCCACTGAGCTCATGATGTCCGATTAGCCTCAACAGCTCAGACCATAAATCCCTAAACAGTCACAGTGCAAAAAGCATTAAACATAAGTGCACAAACAAATGAGTAAACAGAGACGGGCTCTTAGTGGTCCTCCTGAGCACCTAATAATGATAGTACTGATTAGAAGGTAATAAAAGATATACAGCACAAGGCCTTTACTGGATTTATATCCCAAAGGATCACACAAGGGTAAGAAGTCTCGTAGCAGACAACCGCATAGCGATTATAGTCCATGATATGATTTTGTTTTCCCCCACAAGAGAAATGGCAAGATATCTAAACCAGCTGAGGAGGAAATAAACATAGACAGTGGAGGGCAGAGAAGCTAGAAACAGAGAGGAAATTGGTTCCAGAGGGCAAGTGATGAGTATTGTTCAGTTATAGCAGTAATCGATATCCAGCGGAAACTGATCAGCGAGACCTGGAGATGAGGAATATAAATGAGGAGGTGGAGGGATGGCAAGCGGGAGGAGGAGAGTGATGCTGAGGTGGATGCCTGAGAGCAGAATTCTCTGATCTTCTTCGTCATTGTTTTTCAGTTTAATTCAGGACTAGTGCACTTCATTTTATCCCCTCTCTCTTTTCCCTACCTTCCATTTTGTCTGATTCTCCCAGCACCCGGTGTTCTGTTTCCCTCCCTCTTTTCACAGAGTGGTGTGATAGCATTACATTTGTAAACAGTGAGATGCTTTATTGCAATGGTGGCTAAATGTGTGCCCTCCAGCACCGACTAGTACAAAAGAGTGGTTGCAAATGGTAGACACCAAAGCTCAGTGTGTTTTTGTCCCGAGGCGGCTCTCACACACTACAACACTACTCCCTAACTACTGCCAGTAATACTGGGAGGGATATAAGATACTGCAGTGTAACACATACTAACTAACACATGTAAGCAGCTACAAAACTGTGCAGGAACATGAAATGCATCATAAACCTTTGCATACAAAGGGAGCATTTATATGTTCATATAAAAATTGCTTGGAGAGACACTAGTGTCCTATGGGTCAAAGTCACTTACATGTACGTGTTTACATATTGTGGCTGAACTGTTTATGCTATTGTTCCTAATGACCTCAGACTATGCCTGTATTCAGATTGCAGGCAGACATTTCCGGAATGTGATGTTTGCATAGTAAGTGACCTCACAGGCTACTCATAATCTGAATCACATAGACTCTGACTTTTTTCATTAACTTTTGTGTTTACTTTTTTGTAGAGATCATAGCTCAAAAGACGAAATTGGAAAATACAAACCTTACCATTGTAATGAGGCATTTCATGTATACAGTCTGTATAATAAAATAGAAGCACTGTAGAGGCAGGATATAAGATAGTCTGTTATAACACTCAATGTCTTTTATTCAGAAAATTAACCCTGGTGGTGACAAGTTTCATTAATTAATAATTATTAAAAGAATACATGTATAAATTTGGATTAATAATTCAGGGGCACCACCCTGGCATCTGGGGCTAATAACTGTTCAGCAATCCTGAAATGCGAGTTTTGCATAAATAAACCACCAGAGATAAATACAAATTCTTATCCACACAGTCTACCCCTGACCACACACACAAATAGGATTTAAAATTAAAGCCCTGTCTCCCCGTAAATCCAAGGAAGTTACTCATGTTGCATACTGAGTAGGGTCATGAAAGGGTGTGAGTACAAGTGTTGGAAATCTTGGAGAGATAATGGTTGTGTGTGTGTGTGTGTGTGTGTGTGTGTGTGTGTGTGTGTGTGTGTGTGTGTGTGTGTGTGTGTGTGTGTGTGTGTGTGTGTGTGTGTGTGTGTGTGTGTGTGTGTGTGTGTGTGTGTGTGTGTGTGTGTGTGTGTGTGTGTGTGTGTGTGTGTGTGTGTGTGTGTGTGTGTGGAGGCAGCCGCTGCCAATGGCGCTAAGTCATGAGTTATTTCTAGGTCTGACAACCAATAGATTGCTTTGGTACTTGCACTGGTCCCAGATGAAACAACTGACTGAACATCTGAACATGACAAAAACCCTGATGATCATTTTGAAGCCTTTTTTGTCATGATGTCATCCCTCTCTTCTCTTTGTTCCTCCGGCTTTCATTGTGAAAACCAAGATTACAACAGGGCTTCTAATAACCTGTTAAACTCCCATTCACTGCCAAGTAATAGCCTCTGCCGCACTGTGTTAATTAGCAGCTTTTTGTTTACACATTCAAGTCTTTATTTCAATCAGGAGAGACTTCGAATCAACGATCTAACAAACCTTTATTGACAAGTGCCCAGAGAAAGTGCTGTGAATGTAAGGCTTTTGGTGTTTTAGACCCCTACAGTATGTTTTGTCATCCGGATAACAAGGGGATGACCTGACTGCTTAGAAAAGTAAAATCTTTATGGTTGTTTTAACGGGCCAGTGATGTGGGCAGGGTTAGTCCAGATTCTGCCGATGATCAATTTTGACTGTGACATACAATCAATGTGATCCTGTCAGACAGAGAGGAGGAGAGAGAGGGAGGACGAGAGCAAGCAGTGTGACAGGAGAGCAAGGAGCTGCACACAGCTCTTCAACCTAGAAACTGTTCAAAACACTAAGTTAGATACTTTTTATATTGTGTAAATAATTTTGTATCATTAAAGCATTTAAATTGGAGTTGCACAAAAAATGTCATAAGTTGTTATTGCATTGTTCTTCCTTCATTCTTCATTCGCTTACACCCTCAGTGTCTATAACAATGTCACATCTGTTTCTGCCTGCTCTTGTATTTAATGTATATTCTCATAACCCTGAAGACTTTGTAATATTCCACACTTTAAATGATGCATTTCACTTCGAAAACTTTTGATTTCTTTCTCCTACTTTTGCTGCATTCTCATTTCCTTGTCATTATTAGAGACCCTGCGTCTGAATTAGCTCTGGCCTACACTATGGAAGCAAGAGCTGGTGGTTTAAGGCAATCTTAGTTATTAATATTGTTAATCACAGTTAAAAGACAAAAATGAATATATAATACTCACAAGGGTTTTGGGGCAATAGGATGATAGACACTATGAAATTAAAAAATGTCCCTTTGGTATTTCTCAATATATGAGACAATTGTGGATCATTGTGGGAATCTCAGGCAACAATGGATTGTTGATATAGTTTCTGATTCAATTGGATCAGTGTGTTAATGAACTCCATTTATAATCTGGTCAGTCTTTTCATCTTCGTCATTATTGTCCTCTTTTTTTCTTATCATCCCCATGCCTTGTGTTATTAGCATCAGTCAGCACATCAGCACACTCACCTTTGTTTTTGCTGCCTCTGCAATTTGCCATTAGCCTCACTACCTCGGGGGGAGGGCAAACATTGCTCGCAGCGAACACTTGAAGCAGCACATCCTCTGAAGAGAAACCCTGTCAATGGTGTTTACTTCCTGCCCTTTTAAAAAGTGTGTGTCTTCAGTGCTCAGATAGCTTTGCTTGCATATCTTCACTCCTCTCACAGCAGGTGCCGTGGCAGGGAATAGGAGCTTAGTCAGGTGGCAGACTGGCATTACTGTGGTAGAAGTCAAGAGGGAAAACACACCGACTGAGTGGTGGGGGGGGCCATGGTTCAAGATTTAAATAATGTTATTGTAACAAGAGGAGGGGTGTTTGTCAATAAGTCATTTTCTTTTCAATTGCTGAAGATTAAACTCATACGACTTGATAATCGTCTTATTGAATGGATGGTCTGGTCTGTGTGTGGAGATGGAGATGAAGAGAGGAGAGAGGAAAGAGGAGGGCAGGCAGGCAGGAGGGAGGGAACAACCAGGATGAGAGGGGGGAGGACAAGTAGGAGAGAGACATTTAAGTATTTAAATGTTTACTCTGCGATTCACTATAAACTAGACATACTTAGCATGTTGGCATAATCCCACTAGAAATGTCAAAAGACAACGGCAACCAGATTTTGGCACCAAGTCAAAAGCTTATGTCTTATCGCCCACTAAGTGGAGGCAGATGGAGCCCAAGATACTTTTTTTCACGTAATTCCAATGGGTACACACAGAGCATTAACCACAACAAGCAGTTTTTTTTGTCTCATGTTCACTGAATTAATTCTCAGAATATATAAGAGTTGCTGCACGTAAACATATTTAACATATTACATGCATGGGAGGCTGTGTGCATCACCGTGTCAGTGTGTGTGTGTGTGGGGGTTGTATCTCCAAAATATCATGTAATGCCCATCTATTATTTAAGAAGTGCGGTGATGGTGTGTGTTCTCTGAGCAGAGAGGAAGACGAAGCTAGTCGTGCAGGGCTGCTTCATCTCACACATGCAGCTGTGTACACCCACTACAACACACAAACACACACTCGAAACACATACACACTGAGGAGTAGCTGTAGAGGCTCAGCTGGAGTTCTGACAGCCCGACTGTCGAACTAATTTTTCTCTCGCTTCCTAACCTATCCTGTTTCCTCTCTCCATCTCCCAGTTGTGGACTAGCGACACAATGATGCTCGGGGATAAATCAGCTGTTTGCCATGCTCAGGTTGAAGCTGATCCTGTTAAGCTGTTTACATGCACCTGTAAAACCTGTGAACATCTGTGAATGTCTGTTAGCCTGGCTAAACAGTCCACTAGAATGAAATGATGACCGTTTAAATTTTCCACATAATACTAGACTTTCACGTTATATGTGCATGTATGGTAAGCCTGTTGGCAGAAAACTACTGTCTAGTGTACTCACAGGAATACTTACAGGAAGGGTCCTAAGCCTCTGACACATGCCATGTATCTTGTGTTTGCAAGGATCTTGTAATTTAAGCCGATCCCGCTGTTTCTGAGTTAGATACTCTGTATAAGAGCAGATTCAAGCTAAATCCCTTGCATGTGACTCTCCTGTGATAACATGTACTGCACTCTATAGTTCAACCATGATATGACAATTCAGAAGCCTTTGAAGCTCTTCATCATGTTGGAACATTTCACAAGGCTTATGCAAAACATTGTAACTTATTCTACATTACATATTCATCTATCTAACAATCCCAGAAGTCACTGACTGTCTGTCTGATCGGATCGTTCATCTTATTGGCTGCACACTATAATTGCAGTTTTGAACTTGGTGCGATTTTGGACCCACAATACGGTCAATGTTTGAAGCTTAAAATAATAATACGTGGCCGGCGTTGTGTAGCAGCGATGACTGGGACTATTCAACATAAGTGATGTTGATCCCGACAACGGCATTTTCCAGTTTTCCAAGCTTCACCCAACGCTGAATAAACAGAGAAACAGCTCTTGCCACGGCTCAATTACTACAGGCCAGTTTTACAATTTCAGAGGAAGCTGCAACCAGCATTACCACAGGCCAAACAGCCAACTCCAGGCAAGACGGTTTAGAATAGGCACTGAAGGCCATTAGACTGCCATGGTATGCACTAATTGGCTGAGTAATGTTTCTGTACCATGATAACTCTGTTAGTTTAGATATAATAATTGTATTGGAACAAACATTTTGACGTAACAGAGGTACTACAGAGGATAAATTAAGAAACCACCAAAGCTGTTACAATAAATCCCAAAAGGAACATGGCAGTGTGTAGCAGGTTTCTAATGCATGATTTGCTGAGACTTCTATCTTGAAACAACAAGTGCTTATCTCGTGGTGACACTAGAGGAAAAGTCCAGGGAACACCACAGTCATCAGGATTCATCATTCATCCACCATGGATATCCAATCCATCCAACGGTTGATGAGATCTTTCAGTCAATCTTTCAGTGAAAGTGTTATATCGACCAACTGAGCCGGTCTCTAGCATGTTTTAAAACAGGTAGCAAAACCTGTATAAATACACGCGGTGGATAAATTGACATGTGTGCCCAGCAATGCAATTCACTGATCATTTCTCTTCTGGAGAGACATATTGATCCTGGGATTGGTCAGTCTAAGGTCACTTGATTGGGCTAGGGATTAGATTAAGTATTTGCTGATCTGATTAGTGTATTGATGCTGAACACATCTTATTAGTGTTGCTCTTTTAATTACTCATGATAAGGATGTGAAATAATTGCTCGTCTCCAAAAAGTAATTTAGTCAAAGTGGATGGGAGACATGTTTCATTGTGTTGTGGCACTTGTTCATCCCACAAACGTAACCACTGGGTGATGAGCTTGAAGTAAGATTAAGAACAAACACATATCAGAGAGCATAACAAGTTATGAAAGTGGTTATTCTTAATAGACCTTGTGGCTCATTTTTAAACAGATTAAGTCTCACAAGTCACCTGCACTGGTTTTGGTTCTTGTTTTGTTGTTGGGATGTTAGGAAAATAACTTATTATCACGCAAAGGATTTCCCCCATTATCGCTTCAAATAATTATTGTTGATCCCTGTGTGCTTGCTGCTTTTAAAAATGAATCAGACTCTTTGGAGGGGCTCATAGGATCACTTCATTAGAACAGCTTGCCGCACCACAGGCCAACTGGCATCCAGTCAACACACACGCACAGCAACACACACAACCTCTCTATCTTTGTGCCTTCCTGTCTCTACCATACTGACTTTTAAAGCTGCCAACACTGTAGCCACTGGTTGCAGGATTAAATTGTCACAGTAATGATAGAGTAGGAAAGGGAGGGGGGGAAATGAAGAAGAAGAAAAAAAATGAGATGAATAGAGAGGATTGATGAAATGAAAGCAGGGAACAGCAAGAGAATGAGGTTATGATGAAGAAGCTGGAGAGGTAACAGCAAAATGAGAACGAGGCAAAGTGGGAGAAATACAGAAAGGACATAGTGTGTGTGTGTGTGTGTGTGTGTGTGAGTCCCCTCAGGGTTGCCCGAGGATGACATTAGCGTGCCTCATGAGGAGCAACCCTGCTCTCCTCCAACTTTTTTTTATCTGTGCCCTCATTTATGTTTCTTCCCCCTTGCTCGCCTCCTCTGACGTCTCTCTCCCTCAGTCTTCACCACAAAAGTCCTGCAGTCTATATTTTCCTTGTATCAACCATGGCCCCACCTCGCACCAAAGTTTAAAGGTTGCTGGTTTAACTACGCCTCTTACCCACCGCTGCAACTTATCAGTCTAGTTAAAACACCATCCACCAACCACTCTCCGTCCAATCACTCATACTTGAACTATTACTGCAGAAAGTGATCACTTAGCTGTCTGCGGCGGGCGGCTTATAGAGTTGACTCAGCGCGTACTCCTATGTCCATGGAGATGTATTGTTGGTGTAAAACAGGCGGCAGGGATCCTTGAGTGAAAAGGAAGGGGTTTAACAAAGTAGTACTGCAGTGGGAAGTGAAAGGGGGTAAATGGCAGTCGGAGGCCATTGATTCTTTTCCATTTAGCTTGGGTTCAAAACCAGCTTTATGTTTTCTTTTCTCCTTTGGAAAGTTAAGTACATTCTCTTATCGACGCTAATGCAAATGTGACCAAAATATGGGCAAAAAGTAAACCCAAATTGAGAGAATATGCAACCTCCACACAAGGATTCAAACTATAAGGCCTTCACTTTTTGATGAAAACAATTCCAGACTCATTTATTTGTTTTTAGGTATCACAGTTTTCATTTAAACAGACTTTATTCACATTGTCAGCCAGAGAGGCAGTGAGCTGTAACAAATACACACACACACACACACACACACACACACACACACACACACACACACACACACACACACACACACACACACACACACACACAGTGTTTTCTGTGGGGGTGAGGACAAATCTGGAGTGAGCTCCTGTTCAAAGTGATTTTTTACTGTATAATTATCCCGCCATCATCCTCATAATTAACCTGCTCTGTGAGAAATGTGCTCTGAGAGCGGCAGCTAGAAATCTGAATGAAAGACAGAAACAAACAGAGCTGCGGAGAAGAACGACAGATTGACAGAAAGTTTAAGTGATGTGCAGAGTCAACAGGGAGGCACACACTGTGAAACGTGATTGGTTTAGTGCACTGCTGTTATTTGAAATCTGAGGAAGAAGGTATGAATAAATTATAGGTAATGTTACTGTGAGGTTTTCTGCTGGATTCTCTGCACACACAATGGCTGAGTTGATGTTCATTTACTAAAGGTTGGGCCTCAGGTTATAAATCGAGCATCACCCTTTGAGCCTTTCGACAAAATAAGAATAATGGAAGAATGTTTCATCAGAAAGATCCTTGTCACTTCTGCTCATCCCGAAACTGCATGGAATAAAAAGTCATATGACATTTTTTATAAAAAGAAAAATTCCAGACCAACCAAAATTAAACAAAGAAAAAAAATGCTTTAAGAGAAATCACTTTTCAGCAGGTCATAATGAAGAAGAGCAGTCGCTTAAAGCCATGTCTGAAAAGCTGCACCAGGGACGATCGCCCATAAATCCTGAAGGGCATCAAGCAGTGATCACATTTTACAATCGTGATTAATTCAATGACACTCTTTTGTCCCTGCAGTGTCAAAACTTTCCTAACTGGCTCACACCCTCATATTTTTGTGAGAGCTGACTGCGTTTTTTTGACTCACCAAACAAAATTCAATTTACGATCTAAATCTGGACACGGAAAAACAAATCTTAACACATAGACCGTGGCTATTATGATAACCAGCTCGAGTTGGTTTCATCAAATGGGACACTGAGTTGCAAACTAATTCAGCGAGAGGGACATCTGAAAATTTACATCCATGATATTAGCTTCAGACAACTGCAAATTAAAGAAACACTTGTCTTCATGAATCATTTCTCACTTATGCTCAGCGCAGGGATATTTCTGTCCGCTCAGTGTCTGTCTCAGAGGCGGACTGTGGTTAGATTTTTAAGTAATTCAAACGTCTCTTCCTGGATTCTCAGCTTTGCCTCCAGGGGCCGTGAACACACAGTGGGTGGCAGTCCATCATCGAACAGGAAGAGCTCTTATACAGTTATTTTCAAACTCTTTCATTTAACCTTTGGGAAATTAAATAGGTAAAGTAAGGGCTGGGGCTGAAATGCTGCTATGGATGGATGATATAATATATGGGATGTAACCAGAGGAAATTAGGAAGTGGTCTTTGCGATTCTATTATTACTTGGTTTGATTTTGTTTCCCATTTCCAAAAGAAGCTTGTGCTAAATATAGGGACTTAAATGCAGGATTTATATGCTAAAGTTCCTTGTGCTCCATAGGGAACATGGCGATGGCTGAATGTTAGGACATGCAAGATAATTGTTACATACATTACAAGTACATACAATATGCTGATATGTTGTACAATGTAGATTATTAGAAGATGATAGTGGAGTGCACCTATGCCCCGCATAGGTGCACTCCACTATCAAATTCTCATTTTCCATTTCACTCTCATTCTCTCTGACCATTTCAAGTATGCAAGTCCCCCTCCAGTGAAGTTAAAAAAAACAAAAACACAAATAACACATCGCCCTTATGCCTTTTTTACATCATAAAAGACATAATTTGAGTGAAATCAGAAGACAACGCCATGGCAGAGTATTTTTAACTTTACGGTAGGGTTGGTAATCCTTGAAAAACTAGCAAGACCAGGCTACAAAATGTAAATTAAAAACATTCAGCCCACTCTTGTCAAAGCTATGCCCCCAGAACACATAAATGTGTGTGCCCACCGGCTGGCATGTTGGTAAGCTTATGTCATGCAAAATATGTTTGTTATCATATTAAAGGCTCAAGGGTGACATGTTGTAGTCAGTCAATGAGCAGTAGTTCCACCTTAACACTGCAGTAAAAAATGCCATTTTGAAAAGAAACAGATTCAGACAACTAGTGTTTTTAATGTCAAAAAGCTATGAAACCATTCATGGCAACTTGTGGGTGGAGCCCAGTAGCGGGAAAACACGTTATATTTAGAGCCATAAGGGATTTTTTGGATCAAAAACCCTTTTGAATGTGTATTTTTGATGAATAAAGAAGAGTTTTAGGCGATGTGATCAGCTGTACATGCTCCCACATCCTTTCTGTTCTTAAAAACAAACATCTCGACCGTAGTATTTGAAAGCTCCTGATTTTGATGAGGAAAATTAAGCTGTAAGCCAATTAAGACATAATTGTCACCCTCTGCATTTTGCCAATACGCATCTTTCCTTCATTAACACAGATGAAGGGTATGATCATTTGGCTTCAGTTTAAAGTTTTTGCTTTGACATAAAGAGCCAGTGTTCTTTAGCCAAGATAATACAGCTTTGACAGGAGGTTTTACCCGTCTGAACTGTAGCTCTGAGTTGTTCTGGTGCATCTGAGAGGATTTAAAATACATCTCCTCCATCTAACATACCTGTCTACTTGCTACACCTCTGATATAAGTCATGTAATAATTACTAGCACTTACTCAGCAGGGCGGTCACTTCTCCTCTCAGATGCATGGCTTGTTTGAAGAAACTGGAAGCTTCGTACGTCTAAAAAGATACATCAAATTTCATCAAATGGCTAATGTCATCCAAATGGCTAATGTCATCTTAAGTGGATGACATTAGCCACTGCTCTAATTTGATTATGGCTTGAGACCTGAGACATTGCCTGGGCAGAGCACGGTATCAGTTAGGACACATTAAATGAACCAATTGTCTTTACTTTGGGTATTATGTAGAAATCGAATCAAAAATGCACAGTGGTTGTTGCTCTTGGGCTATTTTAGGTTCCGAAGTAGATATCATGTAGCAAATACTGGAGATTTGCTGGTAAATGGAACTCATTTAACAAACATCTGCCAGAAAATGAAGCAGCTTCAGAGGTGTCTCACAAGCACTTGTGTCTGAATGCAAACGCCCACAATTTTGCAGATAAACCCCCATTATGTTCGCTTATCACCACCCTGAATGTGAGGCTCAATGAATGTGCTTGGCAGAAAGGCGATCTACATGTCATGCCAGAAAGCATTCAATGAATTAATTAAAAGTTGAAAGGGCCCAAAGAAGAAGATAGTGGCAGAGAAATAAATAGAGATAAAGACAGGCTGTTACAAAAGTAGAGACATGGAAGAGGGTTTGACAGTGGATTAGATTTGTCTGAGTAAAAAGGACGATGACAGGCAGGTGGGTAGAATTTGCCAGACACAAATTGTTGGCATCCGAAAGATACTGTTAACAAGTGTGAGTTAACAAAATGATGTTGGATAATCACTATTACAAATAATCCTCTCTTTAAATCACTGAGAATTGATTCCCATCTGTCAGAGCGTTGGCTGTATTTTGGGGAACTCTGATCATCAGTGACAACAGCTCTTTTTCGTGTCATTAAATGGAAAAATACAGATGGGATGGTTCAGGCAAAAAAAAAAGATAATAGAGCAGAACCAAACTAGCCGAGTTGAGCAGGATGAAATAGAAAGGAGGGTGTGAAGAAGGGAGGGTGAGAAACGAACCGGAGGCATTGGATCAAACAGTTAAAGACCAAATTCGCCTGTTAAATCACACAGTAATGAGGTCCAGGGTAAATCAAGTGTTGAGGATGGGACCACAAGATATATGATGCGTCACAGTGACCATGGCTCACTGCTGCTGTGTGTGTGTGTGTGCGTAAATTGAAGTTTTTTTTAACTGCTAAGGGTTGATCGGGTCATATTGCAAGGTTAGATTGGCCATTATCACTGCACAGTTACACATACACAGGCATGGGGTAGATAAACAGATAAATGAATGAACACTGACCAATGCTCACTGGATGAAGGCAATGAGGAGGCAGGTGGGAGGGAGGAAGTGAGGAAATAGAAGGGAGGCAGGCTGATAGGGGGGTGGGAGGAAGGAGAAATCACAGTTGTGACACAGAGGGAGGGAGGGAGGACAGAAAAACTGGAAAAAGTACAAGAGAAGGCAATGAAGAAACGAGGAGGGGGAATGAAGCATATTAAAATTACATTTAAATTTGGACAGTAATTGCAGGATGAATTCAGATGGATACGAGAGTGTGGAATACACAAATGAGGAGGGAATGGATCGAGAAGAGAGCGGAGGAATGAAGGGCAGACAAATTGAGGGGGCAGCGTTCAAATGAGAGAAACAGTGTGGAGAGTGACTAATGTAGAGGAGGAGAAACAGATGGAAGGAGAGCGGATCAAATGGATCGAGTGTTAAGATATTGAATGGAGGGGCTGACAGGATGGAGGAGAGTGGGATGATGGTGAGGGCGGTGGGAGGCACAGTTGAGGCGAGAGCACACTTAACATCTCAAGGTCAAACTGCTGCTGATTGAAACCGAGGCGTAATCGACCCCCACGCTATGGTAATTATGGGAGACCCTGGACAAAGTTGACAGATGTGGAATTGGCTGTCAAATCATTTCTTGTCCATCAAATCAAATCCTTGATTTCACTGGAAGGAAACTGGTCGCCACCATTGGTTGATTTAGACCTTTGGAGACCAATGATAGCCTGTGACTTTTAGTTACAGACTTTGTTCTGGACGAAAGTAACTAAATTATATTGAATTTTGCCTCTCGAGCAAACACTAAGTCCAAATTCGTGGTTTTGAGTGAAATTTCCACGACTAATGGACGAGTTGCCTTACTGTCATCTGCACTCAGGATGAACTGTCAAAACTGAACCGATTGCCTGACCTTCATCTAGTTCCATCATCAGGTCAAATATTCATCTCATGCAGTTTAAATTAGGATTCAATTTGCCGAACTAGCAGTATTCCCACCAGACTATAGTACTGAGCAATTAGCATGCAGTGCGCTCAACTAAGACACGGAACTTGGAAAAATGTCATGACTGCCAAACCTCAGCATGTTATCATCGTCTTTGTAGGCACTTTATCAAGCTGATGTTAGCATTCATCTCAAGCACAATTCTGCCTAATTAGAGCCTCACAGAGCTGCTAACACGGCTGTCGACACTTTGTCTTGTTAAATAAGGATGAAGCATATCTCTCATAGCATCTGAAAATACATTGTTATATATATATTTATAATGTACTGCAACAATTGACCAGGTATTCATGACACTATCTGACATGCCTCAAAACCGATATAACACAGTCACACTTGCAAAGATTGTAGTGAAGATTTTATTAGACCATTCTTGCACAGTGTGACATGCAATGAGCCTGCTAGATCCCAGGTATTACACAGTGCGTAGGAGCCTCAAGGTGAAGGAGAGGAGTTGGAAGAGAGGGAGGACTGGGATAATAGAGTGAGGGAGAGTGAAAGAGTGCGGAACCACGAGTGGAAACACAGTTTAAACTTGCTGTTATCTGGCGAGCAACATAAACAATTGAGAAGAGAGAGAGAGAGAGAGAGAGAGAGAGAGAGAGAGAGAGAGAGAGAGAGAGAGAGAGAGAGAGAGAGAGAGAGAGAGAGAGAGAGAGAGAGAGAGAGAGAGAGAGAGAGAGAGAGAGAGAGAGAGAGAGAGAGAGAGAGAGAGAGAGAGAGAGAGAGAGAGAGAGAGAGAGAGAGAGAGAGAGAGAGAGAGAGAGAGAGAGAGAGAGAGAGAGAGAGAGAGAGGTAGTGGTGGTGTGTGGGAGATGGAGAGAAACCGATGGAGAGGTCAGTGTTAACTGCTGTGGTCTGGCTTTCTCCCTGAGACCTATCACAACCTATCAACTCACTCTGTTGGAACACACACACAGACATACACACACACACACACACAGACACAAAAAAAACAGTGCCTCTCCGGTGATGTGGACAGGCTAAATAGAGAGAAATAGTGGTGCTGTAAGTGGTTGGGAAATGGAGAGAGCTAGGAGAGGCAGGGGATGAAGAAATTGTTTCAGAGTGTGTGTGTGTGTGTGTGTGTGTGTGTGTGTGTGTGTGTGTGTGTGTGTGTTAGACAGGAGATGGAATCCATTTGACCAGTGAGAGAAAGTGCAGCACAACACTCCAACAACCTGCCTGAGATTTGGTCAAGGTCATGGAACTGGCCACTACAAAGAGACTCTGACACAAACCTCATCGTGGTTTTTTCTAAGGTTGACACAAAGTCTACGGTGACCGAGAGAGGGACCTCAACAATGCCCTGGTATGGTTTCTTTTTCATTTGAAAGTGCATTTTGAGCAACTACTTATTTCCAGTGTCGATCCCTAGAAGTGTTGTCAAGGGCCTTGTGCTATTGTCTGGACCAATGGACCGAAATTGTGTCCAACCAAAAGTGCTGGTCTTCGTCTGGATAAGCCTGAGCCATGGTTTGGTTCATTTGAAGCGTGAACATGTTTTAAAGGTAGTTCAAACTCTGACCATTTGCAGGAAGTTCAGACAGCAAAAAACATGAGAAGAAGAAAAAGAAGCCAAAGACTCACTGGTGTCTCCAGCAGGTGAGGAGGTTCATCTGGTGCATTCAAAACAGTGTAGAGTGCTGTGCCCGAGGTTATTGTCGCTGGTAGGAAAACCACATTGATGTTACAGCAGCAACAGAAGTACCGGAATGAACCAAGTGATTCATCTACCCATGCCTGTCTATAAACCAATCAACGTCCAGTATAGGTAGATGCAGCCCACATAGGTGATGACTACATGTCATATGTCATACCTATGTCATACAAAATGTTTTAGTGCACTCCTTAGATTGCTCCTTACACTTCAGTTTTGTGTCAACTTACCAGTTGTTAGTCTACCAATGCCAGAAGGTGATTTTTTTTAGCTACAAAATTGGGGGACTGCCCTTTAAGGAAGAACGTTTTCTATTTTGCTATTCATTTAAACACGCACACCCCTGACGTTAGAGGCGCTGAGAGGAGAGAAGATAAGTGGAGGGAAGAGGCAGAGACAAGCAGACACGGAGGGCGGTTGTCAATCATCATCAGCCATGTGGGAAAGTTGGCCTGGAGGCGGGACAGAGTAAAAATAATAACCTCACACATCACCAATCACCTGAACACACATGTCCTTCTATCGTTGTGAGGACACTGTTAAAATTCATTTTCTGGCACCTTTACCTAACCACATCCATTACAACTAAATGCTGAATTCCAGCACTTACCCTTATCATGACATTATCCTAATAATACAAATTTGAAATTATACACACATAGTACAGGACAATGTCAGTGTGCTCTCATGCAGAACATAGTTTGAGGACTCTTGGTATTCTGAGATCCATGTGGCTGGTCTTCACTTCTGTCCTGTGCCTATTCAGTTGCTGCTGTTTGCATTTACTGTTTACTTGGGATGGCTTTGAATCCAAGGGTGTTTTTCGGGATCATTTTCTTTAGAGTAAGAGTAGGTTCTCTCCATTAGACTTACTTACAGGCAGTCATCTTGATTGACAGTGAACCCACGAGAGGACCTAGGCAGACAGAAATGTGGGATACCCTCGTATGTGCTGTAAAGTCTTTCTCTGGTCTTCATCAAATCTGTTTATCAGCTCCCTCCTGCCTCCCCTGTGTCGACCCTCTCCTTATCACTTTCCTTTTTCTATATTCCTCTCTCCCGCTTTTCTCCTCCAAGTTCCAAAATTCAACCAGTTTTTTTTTTCTTCAGTGGAAGCCGCGAGATGGCTGACGGCCAGGTTTCATTACATGAATTAGTCATTGCCCTTTATTCATTATTAAAACAACATTACTTATTGGGGTTTTAGCACAGCTATCCCACCCTGACACCAAATCCTCCAGCAGTTAAAACATATCTAGATTAAAACTAATATCTTCCCCAGAGCTGTTGCTGTCCTTCAGAAATAATTTGCCAACTTTGTTGTTGTTCATTATACATTTCATTACAGACTATAGTCTCCGGAATGACACAGTATCTTGCTGCGTCAGATTGGGAAATGGCAGAGTAAATTACAACATCAAACAGATCAGCTAACCCTGCTGCTTTGTGGAGTGGCTCTGTTTAAACAATAGCACACAAGCAAAGGGGGATGACAAACACAACATCTGATAAATAATAGAAGTGGCCCAGGAAGTGATCTGATTAGAGGTAGTGCATCAGCGAAATGGAGGTGACTTTATCAGCAGGCTCATACATTCTGTGGAGCACCAATTGTTTATCAAAGATGTACAGTAAGAAACCTGTTTGTTGGCAGATTCTTCACGTGAGAAAGGGCCAAAATATACACTGTGAACTTACACGTGGTATCTAGGATAAATGTTGGGAGAAATGTCCGTGTGCGACTGTTATGGACTGTTGTGTGTAGACACATTCATCATCTCTCCTAATCTTTAATCCGTGTTACAGCTGGAGCATTGCATGTGCGTGTCTTTGTGGAGCAGCATGTGTGTCTGTGAGCTTCCATTTTCAAATTGTCTGTCTGTGACCCTCTCTGCGTATGTGTGAGCAACAGAGAACAAGTATTTAAAGGTTCATTTCAGGTTAATTTGGAGTTTGTTTGGATTATATTTAGTGTGTTTTTTCAAGTAAATAGTGCCTTTTCTAAACCTGCCTGTTTGGAAATGGCTGCAGTAATTGGGCAATGAAGCAATGAAGGACCGGCTGCAGGACTCAGTCCACAGAACCCTGAAGCCTGACAGCTGATGCACTGAGAGCTGCTCAGTTCATTCAAAGCTCGGCGAAGCTCGACTCAGTACACAGAACCCCGAACGGGAGAATCAGTTGTTGCTTCAGTGTTGTTAAACTTGCTGTTGTCTTGATCAATAATGTTGCTTATGTCAATGTAAACAAGCCGTCACTGCTGCAGAGTGCTGGTTGACTGTTTAGCCAAAGTTGATGAATAGTGAACGTATCAAAGTTCAAATCGCACCAAAGTCAACACTGCACTTTTAGGCCCTTAACGATTCACATAGTGTGAAGCCTATAAGGTGAACAGTTGACAACATACATACACACCTATATCAGATTATTTGAATTAGAGTGATTAGATACTTAACAACACCGTCACTATCATTAGCAACATCAGTATCATCCCCGATATTCATATTAACATACACACTTCGGCTTTAGCTCAGGTTATTGAGAAAAATGGCCCAGGACAAGCAACAGTTACTTGTCAATCCTCCAGAGTAACGACACCACAGCAGAGAAACATCTCTTTTGGTGGTGTGCTTTTACTTTGAAACGATGGATACAGGAAGTTGAGATAGGATGCAGGATGTCCAACATGCTAACATTCTGCACAGGCAAGAGGAAGGGAGAGGGAGAAGAAGAGCAAGAAATATACAGGTCACTGCTAACCTGGAGTAAAAACATTTTTACCAGTTATTGCTTATTATTTTTCTGACTCCCTGAAATCCCAGTGGATCACTGTATCAAAGCACTGCTGGAAAAAAGTCGACAGGAAATGGTTTGCTGATACATTTTTAGCCTCACGCTGCAGCCTCCTTTAACCACTCAGGGAGCCTTCACTGCATATGTGCGAGTGCCGGAGACAGGTACTACAGTAACTACAAGTCTGAGCATCCTTAAGTGCATTTGGCACATATGTGTGAGCACGGCCAGTGACACAACATCAGAACTGTTACAATGTGTGCCCTGAAGTACACGCTTACACACACATGCGTACACGTCCACAAACAAGGGCACTGCACTTTCTGCCACTGTGAACTTGTTTGTGTTGTGCTAAAAGGCTTGGTTGTCAGAAGAGAGCGTTTAGAGGTCACCACGGCAACATCTCACTACATGATTCGCTCTGTGATGTGCAGTTTTTTGATTCTCTAATCTAGCCGGCAATTTCTCGATTATTAGGTTAATTAATGTTTTTTATATTTCACAGAATCCCTGCTCACTCTAGTTGTGTGTATGTATCTTTGAATGGACTCCAAAAGAAATGATTTTCCAGAGTTATTTTTTGCTGCTTTCATGTAGTAGCAATGTGTCATGTTTCCTCTATGGTTTTTTTTTTGGACAGTGTAAGTCTAATATAATTGAATATTTCATTTATGATAAAAAAAAATATTTTTTACCTACATCAGGACGAGTGTGCTCAACAGTTTTTTTTCATTCCTCTATCAATCTCAGTACATTAGTCCAACATCTTTACCTCAATCTCAAACATAATTACTTTAGTAACACTGATGCTGTCACTCAAGTGGCTCCAGAGATATGAGAGAGAGAGAGAGAGAGAGAGAGAGAGAGAGAGAGAGAGAGAGAGAGAGAGAGAGAGAGAGAGAGAGAGAGAGAGAGAGAGAGAGAGAGAGAGAGAGAGAGAGAGAGAGAGAGAGAGAGAGAGAGAGAGAGAGAGAGAGAGAGAGAGAGAGAGAGAGAGAGAGAGAGAGAGAGAGAGAGAGAGAGAGAGAGAGAGAGAGAGAGAGAGAGAGAGAGAGAGAGAGAGAGAGAGAGAGAGAGAGAGAGAGAGAGAGAGAGAGAGAGAGAGAGAGACTGCATGTGCTTCAGTGTCATTATGGCTGTGTGTTTATGTGGTGGACTGCAGAGCAGAGCGGAGCAGATGGGTTTATAATGAGAAAACAGAATGAATCTGATAATGATGACCAGATAATTATACTGCATCTGAAGGAGGGAGGAAGTCGCAGGGATGGCGGATTAAGAAAAAGGGGAGTGAAAGGAATGAGAGAAAGAGGAGAGAGGGATGACGAAGGGGCGGATTCAGTGTATCATGAGAAATGGGAAAGGGAAGAGGAGCAGAAGAGCAGAGAAGACGGGATGATGAGAGCTCAGAGGCCATTAAAAAAAATCTTTAAATATCTTTCACTGAAACATCTTCAATTTAGGTCTTGGAGTTATGTAATCATAAATATATTTCTCTTTTCCGTGCTGGCCGCTCCTGTTAGGTGCTGGACTGAAAGAACATCTACAGTGGGAATATTTTGGGCACAGTTTGGACTCATACAAACTTGTCTCAGAATGGATACACTCTCATTTATTAATGCGGCAGGCCGGGGCTTCGCACAGTCCTAGCTTGAGCTGCTTACGTGCACCAGTCAGACCTGCTTTATCTACTTTATTGCAAGAGCTAGTTACCCACTGGGCCGATTAGGCTGGTGCGAGGAGGCCTCTGACCTTTAGGGGGCCTTCAACCCTGCAAGACTTGTGACCTCACAAACACTTGACGTTTATCCCAGCTTCCAGAGCTTGTTTGTTTCTGTCCATACACTAAGACGCTGTGCCCTGGGGCCAGCCGCAGTCTTAATCCCGGCCTGACTTTATGTCTCCAGTTAAGCAGTAACAGTCGGGTGCAAGGCTACAGTGTCCAGCTCATTCATATTGACTTTAATTCAATTCTAAATACTCTGCTTGGCTCTAAATGGGACAAGTTTGCAAATATAAATGCAGGAAAATTCAATCACAGGCATAAAAGTCGATCTCTACCAATACAAAATGATAACAAAATAAAAGAGCTGAAACAAGCAGGGGTTAATAGCAGCGGATTGTCTGCAGCTGTAGTCATTATGTGACAGTGAAGCTGAGGTTGAATAGAAATGGTGGAAATTCAGTAATGGCCAGCTCCTCACAGCAGGAAGATAGCGCTAATGGCACATTATTGTGTGGAGGCAGCCTAGACTTTTGGTTATTGTGTGTTTTGGGTTGTGTGTTTTGGGTCGTGCAGGGTGTGTTGCTTAACTGTTTCTGTTTCCGTTTCTGCCTTGTTTATTTTAGACCTCTGAGGTTACTTTTTCACATTGATACGCTATGTTTCTTTCTCACTTTTATGTTCAAAGAGTGTTAGGGAGGCGCTCGCAGTCACACACACACATGCACACGCACACAGCTCACTGACAGGTCATTTCACCACAATCTAGCATAGCTGGGTGGAGAGAACAAAGGCTAAATATAGAGGCAAACTGAGCAGAATACCAATGACTTTCAACATCAGACAATTCAGACGAGCAGGGAGATGGTTCCAATGAGGAAATAATAGAGTGTTTTACAGAGACAGGTTAATGGGAAGCTCGGAATACGTTTTAAGAACAGCTTTTTGAAGAAAACAACCTGTAATTAGACTTTTGTTTTAACAAAGACTTAATCTATGATTGCCTACAATTGAAGAGGGTCTTTGTGTTACACAAATCTGAAAGAGAGCTTTCAACAAGTGCATTACATATGTCAAGATGTCAATTATCAGTGGTACTAATAAAGGTTGTGTACAAAGTCAATGAAGAGATATTTAACTACAGTTGTACAGGAGGAAGAGTTGGCCACAACAGTGCCACTTACATACAATAATGAACTTTGGCAGGAATCTGTGTTTATCTGCTATGTTAGTTTGTTCGGAGTTAAAGCTCAGGTTCATTCCTCTATTGCTTTAATAATGTTATGACCTTTATGTTATTTGTTTTCACACATGCTGCTAAGTGTGAAAAATAAACATAGTAGTTTGACAGGTTATAGAACCTTAAGTGGCATCACTGCGTGTGATTTATCAAAATCCTTTCAGCTGAAAACAGGTATTCAGTTTTGTTGATTCAAATCTTGAAATTTGAGTGCAACACTTTTGTTGTGAACACCCACTTCTATTTGAAACCTTGCTTTTGGAATAGAATTTTGCTGTAGGCTGATCTAGACGCATGTGTCACCCTCCATGTTTTATGGTCAAACATCATTGACAGTGACACTGACATCCAGCCCCTCCTCCCTCGGCCCTCAGTCCCCGCCCAGTTTTTAGCATTTTTCAAAATCATGCAGTGGGAGGAGTTGGGCTCTGACCTAAAGAACAAAGCATTGTGCATATTAAGACACAACAGTTGTTTCATTATGAGATCCTGACGTTAGATGTCAATCAGGAGATAATAGTTCACCTTGGAGATTTTCTAGGGCGCAGTATCAGTGCTTAATGCAAGCTAACAGAAATCGGTCGGTGGGTGAAGAGGGAAGATGTGTTTCTGATCAAAAGAGAACGGCTGAGGCAAATGAAACGGC
This sequence comes from Limanda limanda, assembly GCF_963576545.1. NCBI lineage: Eukaryota > Metazoa > Chordata > Actinopteri > Pleuronectiformes > Pleuronectidae > Limanda > Limanda limanda. The sequence continues at coordinate 11,405,094 of NC_083641.1, forward strand.
TTCAAGAGCATAATTTAGAAATTCAATGGGCACTAATTTTTCATTAATTAACCAAGATGAGTAGAGTAATGAGGGAATTGTAGGTTCGGAAATCTGAAATATATTTTATATTGTTACTTTGAGATAAGAAACAGGTTATTTTTCGTCCTAAGAGTTCCCAGATAAAATTAATTGTTGAATATCTTTTTTATTGCGTCTGATGACATGCTAAGATGGAACCCAGAGGTTTATTTTTGACGCACTTTGCAAAACTTAATAATATCAGTTCCTCAATGAAGCCAGCAGCAGCAGCCACAAGGGACTCCGACCTAGCTGCAGCATCAGCATACTACAGCACAGTATCCTCCTGTGTAATATTGTTTTGATAGTACCCAGCACAACAAAGCATCGAGCTAAAAGCCGTCAAAAATAGAGGGAATGACAAAGAACAAGATATATATATATAATTAACATGGTGCTGTCACTGCTAGAATGTGTGTTTGTGTGTGTGTGTGTTTTACTTGTAGCTTTATTTTTAGAAGTGGGGGGTGCCACTAATGAAGAAAATGAATACCTTTAATGTCAAAATCAGCCTGTGTGTGTCTGTTTGTGTGCAAATCAGGCAAACAGCAGCTCTGACATGTCCCAAGTCGTCCAAATGTGCGTGAAGGAAAAAAAGGTGGCTTTGTCTTCATTAATGCCAATAACGGTCAGTGGTTATCTGCGAGGATTCACCTGTGATATGTGCAGGATGCCATGTTGTGTGTCTGCGAAATGATCTGCTGTCCCACTGCTGTGTCACATTGCTGTTTCCTGTCTTTGTGATGAGACGCCTGAGGGCCTCTGATGTGGGTAATGAATTTCTAATAACCTGCAGCTTGTTAGCTCAGCTGGCTGGAAAACTGACTGCCAAAGCGTCAGCATCCTGTTTGATGTGTGTGTGTGTGTGTGTGTGTACTCTACTGAAACACAAAAGTACAAAGTGTCAGTTTCAATTTGATAGTAGTTTGATCCATATTGAATGGTTTGTTTTTAAAAAATGACAACATTTTTGCATCAGCAGCCACATTTTGAGGTGCCAAAAGTATTTGCAGTAGAGGCATCTGAAATTTGTATTATGTTCTTACTTCCAGGCTTCTGCTTGTCACAAATGTAACTAGAGCCTTGATATCTGACTTCAGAAAGCGCTTACTATAGCTCTTACGATTCCTTTTTTTGAGATAACTAGAAAGAGATAAAGAAGAAAGACAGAGCATGATCACAGTACTCTTGATGTATCATATTAGGTTTTCACACTGCATGGAGGGTTGTGGGAGGGTTGAAAGCTGCACATTCCCGCATTAGAAGAGAGTCGGTTCAGACATTGTGCATTTGCCTTGGTTTTTCCCTCAATTGTACAGATGAGAGATAAAGGTAATCTAGGTTTTGTATTTGATAGACCTGGAGAGAGGCAAGTCGGTCTGTAACTATTGTGGCAGGGTGGTAGCAAGTATTGTTTTTGGAAAGTGTCTTTTTTTAATCACATGAACGAGCAGAAGTTCATGTGCTGCACCTGAAACAATGTTCTATCATGGCAGGTCCACTGCTAGACTGACATATCTCAATAGCCATTGGAGGGATTGCCATTAACTTTTGTACAGACATTCATGGTCTCCAGCAGACGAACCTAAAGCCATTTCTGGACATGAATTCAGGAAAATGTGTGGTAAACTGGGTCCAGACATCCAGCGGTTAGGATGTGATCGCAACGTAAAAAAATCTATGGAACACAGGGCAGAGAATGCATGCTGCAGAACATTTCCACCGCAGTGCTTTAATAACAGCACATCAGATATTGTCAAAAGCCCTGGAATCTCACCTTTAAAGCTGACAGATTTGTCAGCACCTATCGCATGTACGGCACCTTTTTTTTTTTATCCAAAGACATAATGTATTCTTTTTACTCACTGTCAATTATCTTGACATTTTCTGGACATTTACAAATAGGCTGGCATTTCAGAAACATGTCCCGAGCAACAGAATTGTATATTTGAGTTCTAATATACTGCCGCTGCAGAGGATTGTAGAACAGTGTGGGTAGTTCGGCGAGTGACTGAAAGCAGCTCTACCGCCTTTCCCCTCACAAAACTACTCAGAGAACTACTATGGTTGACATATGTAGTTTTGTGTGAAACGTCTAAACTACGTGTTAAATCCACATGCAGTCTTGTATATATACAGTATCCATGTGCCCCTCTGGCTCATCGTAATCAAACATTCTCACAATTCTCTGTTATCTGTGCTGTTTCAAAGCTTAGCGCCTTGTATAAGGAAAATGTTTTATTTGTGTGAATGGATCACAGTGGGCCATCTGGGTGCTGAGGGTGGTTACAGCAGAGCACTGGATGTAAAAGGCTTTATATAGTCAATACCACTGAATGCAGGGATATCCCTAAAACATCATGGACTAACCCCCGTACTAATTCTTTGTTCTCTTCCACAGGTCTTTGGATCCATCTCCTGAGGCCATCGCTCTTTCCAGTCAATCTCCAGCTATCGCAGCTTAGCTTCATGTTGATGAATAAACCACAGCGTACCAGATAAAGGTAGGCGAGGACTCACATCCAGCTTTTACTCCATTACTGTATTGTTTTTGTGACCAATGAATTCCAAACTGATTTGACTGTGAACTCTAACACTGCTCTTTCTTTTTAATGACGCCTCAAACATATACAAACAATAATTGGTATTTTATTGTAATAGAAATGTAATGATCCCCTTTGGGAAATTAGATGGTAGGATATTACATTAGGAATTACATTTGAGTCATTGAAAAGTAAAATCACGCACACTCTGTATGCAGTATGTTTCTTGGAGCCGACTCACGTGTGTGTGTGTGTGTGTGTGTGTGTGTGTGTGTGTGTGTGTGACGTGCTACCTCGCTGAACTGTTGCAGCTCACACGTCAGCATCTGCTCTGTGATGCTGCTACCACCAGCCCCATCTTTTTACATTAGCTTTCCTTTTTATAACAGAGAGAGAGAGAGAGAGAGAGAGACAGAGAGAAAGACATAAAAATACCTCTTTACTGGCTAAATTATTGATATAAGCTGGTTTCAGACATGCAATGAACTCCGCAGATCTTGCGCCTGTGTGATAGGTTTTTTTTTTATTTTTATGGTGCTTCGAACCTCTGACAAACAGCGGGCCCATAGACGTAGAAGACACAGACGAAAATGTCGAAAGAGAGACGAAAGAGTTTTTTAGTGACAACAGCCGACACCGGTGTGTGTGTGAAAATCACCTGATCTCCACAGAGGAATGAACACGTCACCTCCTGCCTCAGCCGGCTGCACTTCTCTCGCCTGAATCATTGCATGTGTGAAAGGCACACTACGGGTCAAGGCAGTCTCCGGCCCTCTCTCTACTAATAACATTAAATGCAAACATATTCAAAATAAATTTGATATGTATGCTTTCTTTTTCTTAATTTTGACCTATTCAGATATAGCCGAAACACTGAAACTATGGTGGAAGAGGAAAGTTGGATGTGATGCTGCTGGTTTGGTGTCACCATCAACAGATTGTTCTCCTGTCTATTTTTTGCTGGTAACCATGTGCATCACACTTGAAAAATTGGCGAGACTCAGAAACTCAAGACGACATGCTGCTTCATCATAGACTGTTAATCCTCTTGGAACTTCAGTAAAAACATCCTGTGAGCATAGAACACAAACGTGGCCACATGTGTTCAACAACTCAATATATTTCTTTCACATGTGGCATTTAGTTCTGCATGAATGTTAATGCATATTATTTAGCTTAGGTAATTAAACTGTCCATATTTTGGCTGCTTACAGGTTCATAATAGGTTTACATGGTGTAATAATGAAAATGTGCAATATTTCTCACCTACCATCGCTGCATTGTTCTCTTTTTACCCTCTCTGTAAAATGCTGCTTTCGCTCTTGGCCTGTCTCCCACAAGCCCAGCATGCTCTGCTGTGCCAGCTAACTCATTATTTTGTGATTGGTCAGTTGCCTAGAGTGCATGTCAGAAATGTCACGTCCCCTCCCCACAGGCTGGTCAGCTCCTGCAACAGTGGTGTTGTACCAATTTGAGCAAGTTGCTGGGTGCATGTTACTTAGTGGCAATGACGCTGTACAGAAATAAAAACCAAGGAATGCCAGACTGACAACATTTTGGGCTCACGTGACCGAGGCAGACTCTCTGTGCTGCAGACATTGGTCTCTGTAACTAAATAGACCTTCAACAGGAACACAAAAACACTGGCACAGTTAAGTTAATGGAAGAAACCTGGAAAGCACAGTGTGTTCACTATAAGTGTGCATGTATCTGAATGAGCGGGTTCCACCTACCTAATGCACTGTAAAAGTATGAGGTTGAGTGCACTAAATCACATGCAGATACAAATGTGTTCTTGTGTGTGTGCGTGGGTGTGCATGTGTGTGTGTGTGTGTTTAATGAAAGCAGCACATGGAGGTCTGCAGGCAGGCAGCTAAGCAGAGTAGAGACACTGCTATTAGTACTAGATGGATGGATTTAAATCAAGGGATAAGCTGCTATTGTACAAAACACTCATCAGTGTTCACACTTGCCTGCTTTTGTCTGAACTGGAATTACATTTTAAAATGTTATAACAGTCGTGGTCAGAGACTCACAGTAGAAGTGAAACCTCAGTGCAACCAATTCCAATGTGTTAAGCTTTGCTGTTTTTGGTGGATATAGGAATGTAGAGAGAGATTCAGTTGGAATCCTCCACTCACTAGTCATTCGGTTTGATCCGTCAGACTCAGACTTGTCATTTGAAATGCACAAATGACCCAGAAAGCTGAAACTACACCTTTTAAGACATATTTCATTTCTTTACACACACACACCTCAGTGTATACAGGGGTTTTTGAAAGGCAGAGATTTAGTTCCGGAGCTGTTATCGGGTGTGAGGACTGTTGAGTTGTCAGCCTGTTGGGAGCAGTGCAGCATTTTGATGTCAGAAGTATATGACCAGGGTTAGGCCACATTTAAACTTTAATAAAGCAGCTGGGTTTGTAGCCAGGGCAGCAGTGCAGAGACTGTGGACATCGGAGATTTTGGCCATAAGCCTGTCAGAGCACAGCGTGGGTTAACTCTGTGGGCCGCGGGAACAAAGGTCAAGACAAACAAAACACTTGAAAACTGAGACCAACATGATTTTTCCAATAAAAAAACAATCAACTAATCTGTCCGTCAAATCTCGAGAACCTTTCATCGGAACGGCTTCACACTTGGTGATGTGTATTATTTAGAGCCCAAAAGTTGCAGTGTAAAATTGTGGTGCAATTTGGACATGGGGTGTGTTCAATGTTAACTTAATTCTAATGGGACTCATAAACGTAGGCGTTGTCAATCACAACAACAGCGCATCCACAACAATGTGTTCAACAACCCATTCTCCAGCTCGGAGTTGTAGATCCTGAGTTGGGCTTCAGTGAACTGTGAATAAACAGGTGAGCAGCTCTCTGTCGGAGCTTCAGGGTTCTGTGGACTAAGTCCTGCAGCCGGTCTTTACTCACCGTGGCTCAACTGCCGCAGGTCACTTTCAGAAAGAAAAACCAGCATCACCACAGGCCAAACAAACAGACCATTCCACACAGGCAGGTTTAGAACAGCCACTGCCAGTGCAGTGCAAACAGAAGAAGAACTGAAGACCTGAAATAATCCGCTTTGCATTTATTAATCAAAATGAGCATCGACTGGATGTGTCTTCTGTCCTCTGTCAGGGTTTCTGCAAAGTGTCAGGCGCACTGCCTTCTCGTCACCTAATCACTTCGGGGTATGAGCGTAATTGTTTCTACTTAATATGGAAAATCTCAACCCCAAGTGCTCTGCACACATTTCTTCAGGAGCACAAAAAGTGAGGAGCTTTTTTATTGGGCTTTATCTCTGGTGGATGTGTCATCAAAACGTGGCCAGTGGCTGCTGCCCAGAGAGCGCTCATAAAGCAGGTCGCAAAATCAGTTAATGCCACAACACCTCTCCCAACATTTTATGACAGTGTAGGTGAACAGTTTTCCCCACCACTTTCAGACAGCAGTATTTTCTGTTATTGCTTTTTATCCCAGGTTTTAACAGTTTTATGTATTATTATACCACCGTGTGAGGTCCTTGCCTTTAGAGCTAAAGTGCAGAAAGTAGTTTTATTTTTCTTTGCTGTTTGGAAACTAAAACACAGAAATGCTTGTCTCAGATTTAAGTTTAAACCTGTATAGTAAACACAACCTACAAATATTCAGAAATACACCATGTAAATTATTTGATATCTATATTGTTATTTTTGTGTGTCTGAGATTTTCTCGGAGGAAAGAAAACAAAAACTAAATACACATAAGTTCAAAATTACCTAATTTAGTTTGATACATAAAAATACTGACAAGAAAATATGTATACATGGAAACAACACATCATTTATTAGAAATATGTACATTAAAAAAAAAGTTTTTCAGATGTGCCCATTTTTCTCTGCTCCTCTCCCGCCACTCTCTGGTGCGACAACACATGATCAACACGTGACAAAAAGAAATGACATCATCATGACCACACAACATGATGAGGAAGAAGACAGAGGTGAAATAAATCAATAATAGAACCACCACAAAAAATCACCACAATTGACACTGCACATGACAAAACGTACAGATGTCATCACAGGTGTAAAAACTTGCTGAGGCCTTAGACAGACACTTTGGTTTCTGCTGCGATGACGACAAACCTTCTAGCTCTTAGTGGACGCCTGGAGGACATTCACTTTTCAGAGTGTCAAAGAAAAGGAATACATTTATCTCTTAGACCATCAGTCGTTGGACGTCTTATTTAAACAAAGTGCTACTTCACGTTATTCTCAGTTTTACATGGTCAGCTAGGTGGAATTTTGTAACTTGGATAAGAACTGTCTATTCATCAGAGGAGTCAGCAGTTTCCATGCTAATAGATTTTTGTGTGAATGCTGCACTCTCATCCTGGTCCTCTGGGTCATTACTGTAACACTGTTCCAAATGAAAGCCAGTGAGGACACAAAGTTTCATAAATAAAGTTGGATTCTTTTGCATATTGCTCACGACTACAGAAAAAGAAGAAACCCTCTGTTCCAGAGTGAGAGGCGGCTTGTAGCTGCAGAGAGGAAATACAGCAAGAGTCAGAAGAGTCTCAGTGTAATTCCACTACAGAAGCTCTTTACAACCAGAATATTACTGCATATTAACTCTGGCTTACACACCATTTCAGCAGTGGTTTGAAAAACACTTTGATTTTCAGAGGTTACGGAACAAGTGGTACCACTATTCTTTCTTTTTGTATTCTTGCTCGCAGCCCCTTCTTTCCTTAAGCTGTTATATTACCCACCAGCACTCAGGAGAAACGTCTGCCATGAGCAGTTCATTCCAGAGAACTAAGCGGCTAAAAGCGTTAGAGATATATTTTGTGTTTTAGTATCTTTAGCTTTTTACAGAGCAGCAAAATAGCCACTGCAAAGGATAAAAACGAGACGTAGAGGTGCAGTATCGCTCCAGCGCTGACAGATGGAACTTAAATGAGGAGTTTTTGACATTAAACTTTGTTAAAATAAGAGTTCAGAATGAGACGTTGAGTCAGACAACTACCTTTTTATCAGCCTAATAATTTCAGAGATTTCGCAAGATTGTTCCTTTGAACTAAGTGATATCTGTATCAATACAGTCTATTTTTATGTCTTTATCCCCCTGTGAAATCTTCATAGAGAACACATTTGGCCTGAATAAAGTGCGCAGTTTGGTTTCGGAGAACGTTCAGCTTATCTAAGATTAGTTATCTCGGAAATTGAGGGGGATTGAAGTGAGGGAGTTGGATATCTGACGTCTTCATTCCTAGAGTTTAAGATGCTCTAGTTCACAAAGCCTGGAAAGATCTGAACAGGTCCCGATGATTCCTGTGTGTGCGTATGTATATGTGGTGGATGCTTGTGTCGTGTGTTCCCGTTGGGGAGTTCCTTTTACACAGCGTTTTGAGAAGGAGGCAAATGTCAACCAGGTCCCCAGAAACCTTTCTGTTGTGCGGAAGTTGTTCAGCTCTGTCGGCGTTTGTGCACATTGCAGCATTTCTGCATTTGCAACTTGTTTTCTGGGTTGTCATATTGATGAATATGTTTCCACTGTGGGTTTGCGATTCTTCAATTTGTTTGTGTGTTGTCAGGCTGCAGTGGTTTCGTATTCTATTGCCTGCACAGGAGCCTCCCTGCTTCCACATGAAAATCGGCTGCAGCCTTTATTTGGAACACATGTCATGCTGACCACTAAAGTTGGCTCTGCCACTGATAAGTACTTCGGCTCAGGAGAATGTCATGTTCTTCCATCATCATAATAATTTATTGCACCTTTTCTTAACTCAGCGTCAGAAGCGAACATATTACATCAAGTCTGGCTTATTCAACATAACGAGTTGACATTTTGCTGAATACGCCTTTGCTTGTTCTGAATCGTTTCATCTAATTTAGGTGATATACACCTACTTGTATGTGACAAGATGGGCTAAATATGGGTATAGCAGTCTTCCGTGTCTTTGAAGCCATCCAGGTAATTGGTCTGATGTTCTTTTTCAAGAGCTGAGGGTTTTTTTAACAAACAGCAGCCACCAACCTGCTCCACTCCAACACCGGAACACGGTTGGAGCAGCGCACTGTACTTGGTCCTTTACAACAAGAGAGCAAATGAGCACTTTTCATTGGAAATCGTGTCTGTTTATCTAATGTCCTCTCCACTTTGGTGGTCGTGATCGGAGGAGACCACTCCAGTCTCTAAACCCACGAAGTACAACCTGACATGTCCAACCTCTTTGGATCTAAACTGGAAATATTAAGTTTAAAATCATGCAAGCTTTTCATATGGCTGTAAGCAGCTTTGTAATTGAAGAGTATGGTGCTAGCACTGTTGCTTCTGGGTTAGAAGCCGACAGCCGGCTGGGGCCTTTCTGTGGGGGGGGGGGGGGGGGTCTGCATGTTCCCCCCGTGTCCTGTGGGATTTCTCTGGATTTTTCTGCTTCCTCACACAGCCAGGAACATGCAGCTTCGGTAAATTCACAACTTTAAATTGGCTGTACTTGTGGTATGGTTATTTGTCGCTGGTGACCTATCCAGGGTGCACCTGCCTCTCGCCTAATGTCAGCTGGGACTGGCTCCAGCTCAGCGGTATAAATAATAGTAATAACGATTATAATGGATGTGTTGAAGTGCAGTTAACAAGCCAGTTGAACTTTTCTGCAGGTCCGCCTGTGGACATCATGGTAACATGACAAATTGTGGAGCTTCTGTCGTTCAACAAACCATTATCTATGCTTTTCAAAACATCCCAGAGCTATAAATTATGGAGCCAGTCCTTCATTGTTGACCCACGTGGGCCAAATCTAATGAGAACTGCACTAGTCAGTAGAAAAGTGATGAAACCGCTTGTATCTGTGTGCATCTTTAAGACTAGGGATCTCCTCTGTAAGGTCGCATTGTCGAGCTGGTTCTCACAAAGATAGAAGAACACACACACACACACACACAGGTAATTATTTATGATCCTTCTTTCAGATGCTTCACTTTGCCTACAGACAGAAACGCTATTTACCGACCAGCTGCACAGTCTGGAAGAACAGTTTGCCTGTCAGCTGAATCCTGCCTCAGGTTCCACACCTGAACAGCTCTCACTTAACAACATGTGTTTGTGGCCATTCCTACAGCTGACACTGTCATGTATCTTAATTTTTTTTAGTTATGATGCTTGGTTTTTCACAGACACACAGCAGTTATCATATTTGTTATAAGGATCAAACAAGCTTTTACACAATCGCTTTCCATCCAATTTCGCTGCTCGTCCGGTGCTTTAGAAAAAACCATGATGCCCCAAAAGCATTATATTGATGTGTCATGGGAAAATTTAATCAGTACTCCCCTCATGATGTGTCTGTTGTGAGCTGTGATCTCGCACTGATGACTTCTTTCTTTGAACATCTCAATCCGAAATTTGCAAGTAACTGTATACCTCAAAAGTCTGATTTTTAGGAGTAGATATTTTACCTTTTCACAAGGAAAGACTGAAACATAAAGACCAATAACATATAAACACAATTTATATAATTTTTTAAAAAATTTTTCTAGGTTTTCTTTCATACTGTAATGTTGACATTTGATTGGGATGTTTTCTATTTAACTAAAGGCAGAGTTGATATATTAATTTGTACAGGAAGAAACAGAAAATGCATCTCCAGTTATTTTGGAGGCCGGCTTGTGCTCTGCAGCGATGGTTTTGGTGTCTGGTCTATTTGTTTCGCTCACCGAGAGTGTATCATGCCATAAAACGCAGTGAAAATCGATTTTAAATGACAAATAACGTATTATATATGATCAAATATGCATCCCATACTTTGGATTTTCCTGCTGTTCCCCTGGAGTTTCAATTTCCCCCCAACATAATGAAATTTCCCCATCTGCCCCTCCACTACAAGAACACAAGCAGACAGACAGAGAGAGAAAGAAAGAGAGGGGTAACCCACGAACCCTTTCATTGAACGGAGCATACAACAACCAGCGGAGTAAGCAGAATCAAGGACTGAACGGCTCGGAGAAATGAGCGTCCCGTGTGAACCCGGTGTAACCGTTTTATTCACTCCCATCTTATCTTGTTATCCACCACTATTCCAGCTCAGACCCAATCTGAGTACCTTATTTAAACTCCTGCTCTGGGATTTGACAAAGACAAACATTCTTTCACCTGAAGTTCTTTTTTGCTGTCACTCATACGGCGCATTAAGGCCAATTTATGCTTGTACGTATTTTTAAAAACGGACAGATAAGACCGCCCTATCCGTCGTGGAACGCCCTCTCCGAGTGCCTCGGAGAGCTTTTCGTACACGTCTGATTTTTCTAACTGTCCGTCTTCATGTTGGAGAGCCCATGGACAGCTCTTGGCTGTGATTGGTCCGCGAACGACATCATTTCCCAACGACGTCATTTCCCTGCAACGTCATTTCCGGACCTCAAACTTCCTGTTTCCTTCCCTGTAGCATCAAACCCAACTACGATTCTACGATTAATGTGACGTGTGTGTTAAGCCAGCGGAGTTGTCCGGCTCGTTAGAGCACTGAGGGCATGTGTGCACGGTCACATACGGTTATAACGAGCTTTCAAAACGGCGCTAGCGGGCTAGGCTAGCGGGCTACTAACCATGCTAACTGCGGTGGTAACAGTGCAAGAACCCGCCGTCACGACTTTAATTCCACTTCTATCATGACACTGTTTCTATAATACGGTCAGGTTAGAAGCAAACACTGGGTAGTAGTTAGTGCCGGGAGTCCCTGCTGACTGTGTGTGGAAGCTGGGGGGGAGCTAGCTCCGTGTAGCTGCTAGCTCCGTCTAGCTTCAAGCTACAAGCTGTGGAATCAGCAACACAGTTCGGAAACAAGACCGGGGAACCGCTGCGCTAAGAAACGATAACATCAGCATTTTGACCCGCTGGGTGTCACTTTATTTAGTTCTGATAGTTGCCATGGTTCAGTGTGTGGGAGACAGAGATAAACAGACACACGTGGACTTCTTCTTCCCAAAATTGGGCTAGGCTTCTCTGAGCTCGTCTTCCGTTTTCACTGCCACCTATGGGTTTGGCGGTGAATTTTTTTCGACGTACAGTGGTCGGACAAGTAAAAATCAAAAAGACTCTTCGCCCCCTCGTGGAGCCCTCTCCGAGAAACGGATACGTAGAAGCATATAAGAGCCTTTACACTTCCCAACATTCGGTCAGTCGTAAATGCATCATCTCTGTCTCGCCCTGTTTCAGATGGTTGAATCTAATTGATCTGTCAGGAAACCTGCATAATTTATTCACATGTGGGTGTACACGCAAAATACATTTGCAGCTGTGGCTGTGTGTTTCTGTGCAATCTATGCACACACAAATAGACAAATGCTTTGTTGTTATATTCACAGAACGATGCCGGTGTTTTGCATCTAAATCTGTCAAAACAATGCTTGTTTGTTGTGGAGAATTCATTGTCTGCTAACTAGGACCAGGCCACCTAACCAGGTATTCAATGTTTATGTTTGAATGAAGTGTTAATAGTGGATTAGAGGGTCAAAGGTTTATCGGACAAGGGGGTGAGTCAGAGGCTGAAGTGGAGGTACGGAAACGATTTGAAAGTCAATGTGCTGATGAAAAATGTTAATAAATATGCAGCTGATGAAGAAAAGGACCAAAACCTAACATACTGAATCCTCATGAATGGCATTAAAGGTGCTGTGTGAAGAAATTAGATGAAACTAGCATCGGGAATTGATTTAGGTTTTGATTTTGGGTATTTTCAGTACTTTTGAATAACCCTTTCAGATCAGGAGCAAGTCCTTCTCCACAGAAGGTTCCATGATACACTGCCATGTTTCTAAAGTAGCTAAGAGCAGACAAACAGAAAAGACACCAGGAAGGGCCTTTACACATTTTCTGATATGCTAATGTTGTTTACGTTTGACAGTTTCAATTGCAGTGTTGTCAGTATTTTTCTAAGAATGACCAGCGTGTAATTTCCCTTAAGCAAACTGCAATCTTGACGTGGGATCATCTTCGAGAAGGGATATCGTTTCTGAGATGCTGATGAAGTCTTCTTATGTGAGGAGGAAGCAAAGGGGACATTACTGTGGTGTCATGTTGCTTTACTGGAACCAAGTGCAGCCAGTGTTATATTTCTCCTCTTTGTTCAGGTCAAATAAACTGACCACAGACAAAGGCACTCACTGAGCGAACTGAAAAAAAAAAACTTAGTTTAGACACAGCTGAACAGGCTGTGTGAATGAGACGGATGTTTGGTTATTACTCACTTAATTGAACATTGTGAATACAGTGTTTTGTTTAGTTTTAAATCAGATATGGATCTCATATCTATAAGTGTGTGCTTGTTGCTGCAACATGATTGAATTGAGGGGGACTGCTGGGCCTTGGAGGAGGATAGTGCTTTACTGAGTTCCATTCAAGAAGTTATGTCAGCTTCGTTTTCAGAAACCAGGTTCTGCCTTGTGTGACATGTACCTTGCACTAGACTCCCCTGCCGAGTGTTGATCCTGCTGCATCATGCCACAGCCTGTCTCACACGATCCTCTCTATCCAGATGTAGGTCAGTCTGCTGGGCTGTGACCTTCATTCAAAGGCATCTCAAGGCTTGTCTCGTGTTTCCGTCTTTGTGCCCAATCACAGGTATGATCATATAACGTGCCAGCGCATATCAGGGTAAAGGTAAATACTTTAATAGATTTCCCACCCAGAGACCCTGGATAAAAAAGAAATCTGAATATTCTATTGAAGTTGAGGACCATGGCAGCCATGTAATTCCCTAAGCTGCCTCTGAAAGCCATAATATTCATATTTCTTCATAGCAATAAAACCATATTACCATATGAAGGCCATAGGATAATATTAGCTCACTGTGTGTGCCTCTCTGGTGGCAGGGATCAGTTCAAAGCACAGCCCAAAGCATGGGTGCATGTGTGTGTGTGTGAGAGAGACAGATAGTGTGTGTATACATATGTGAGTGTGTATCTGTAACCGAGTGTGTGTGATCAGGTCCCTGAAGCGACAGCTGCACGCTAAGTTCCTGAATGGAGGAAGCTTCTCTGTGATGACTACCAAGTGGCACACGTCTCTCTAACATCTTTTCTCTTCTCCTTTTCATCCCTCTCTTTAGCCATTTTATGCTCATGCCATGAGCCACTGTCCTCTGCTCTTCCAACCCCTCTCTCTACGTATTTCCACTCTCTTAGTTATCTACTCCTTCTCCCGTCGTCTACCTCCTTTCTTCTGTAACGTCCTTACTCCACAATCACCATGATCACGAATGCTTGCTGCAGCGCTCTGCAAAATGACACCCATTTGTCACAGATAAACCAGTATAAAACCCTAAATAAGAGCGGAAGTAAGTGGGGAAGGGGTGCAGGAGGGGATGGGAGAAAGCATCACAGGAATTAAGGAAGGGAAGCTGAGAAAAATTAGAGAGATGGAGAAATGCAAGATGTCAGGGTGTATGAAAAGTGATTATCTATGAGATCCTTACTGAAGGGCAAAGTGAGGAGGAACATAGGGAACCTGCTGAAAACTAAGGGTCTTTATTTAGTTGTGTTTCAGATTGGAAAGTGTTTGATGTCAGAACACCATTATAGTGAGTGTTTGGGTGGGGGGGGGGATCTTGCTGCTTTGACAAGTGCAAGAGTATGTGTATGGGAAGCTAAGAGTGGAAACCATGAACAGTGTTATTCATGGCTTCTGATTTTCAAGGACACATATCTACAAATATAAAAAAACCAACAGGTATAAAGTTGGTAGCCAAACACCACCACTGGCCAGTATTTGTTTTCCTCTCCACTTCGCTGGCTTGATGAAAACCTACATGCTAACATCCTCTTTGAAGTTGATCATTTCTCAAGGTCGACCCGGCCTCGCTTCCAGCATATCGAAAAGCTCCTGATCAAACGCCTCCCAGATCTTCATATTCACCCTCAGATTCCCTTTGTTTCGCTTCGGTGCATTCATGTTGCAGTCTTTGTCCACCTTCCTCTGTGCCATGACTACCTCTTTACTCCTCGTCCTAACTTTAACATCACTGGAATATGAATAGATGAGTGTGCAACCTTTGTTTGAGAGTGAAACAGAGCCGGGAGGCACATGGGAGAGGAAAAATGCTAAACGTGGAGGTTTCATGTTTTTAGCTTGGGCTTTAACGACAGAGGTTTTAGGGGGGGAAATGTTTTTATGCTTGGATGTGTGTGTGAGAATAATGGTAAAGAAATCTAAATACACATTAAGGTTATACTCCTGGTTTCTGCTGCTTATACTGCAAACAAAGCTTCCATGTCTGACTGCTGCTCACTGGTGCTTACCTCGAATCAACAAGCAATGATTTGAGGAAGAAAATAGAAGAAACAAATTGTGGAGGCAGCGTTACGGCCAAAAAGTATATCAAGATAAAAATGTTCAGATAAATCTCACATTCATATTTCATTTTAGTGTAAATACTTTTTTTTGCTCCTCAGTGAAGTTTGTGATTTCAACTCAAAAACTGAAATTGACAACCATTTAAAGTGAAAGATAGGAACTTTTGTATCAACAAACGAAAGGTCGGAACGAGACATAGCAACAGGCAGAACTTCATGTTACACAGGTATATAAATAGAATCTTTGATGTCCGGAGCTGATAATAATGTCATAGAGGTGCTGTCAGTTGTTTAGAAGGGGGGTGATGTGACACACATTCACACAAATACACACACACATACACTGATGCTGTCATTCAGTGATCTGACAAGGGGAGTGAAACGGATATTTGCTAATGGCTCTCTTGTTACATGAGTCCTTCCTTTTCCTCTCTCTTCTTTTATGTCTCTCTCTAGCCGTCCTCTTTTCTGTTTCTTTTTTTTCGTCTGCTTATCTCCTGGAGAAAACAGAAGGCAATGACGAGAGAGGTGTATAGTATAAAATGCAGCCTGAGTGATATGATGTTCATTCATTATTTTTGAAGAGGAAGGGACGACACACAAAGAGGAGACAGAGGATGTGTGTGTGTGTCCGTGTGTGGTTAGTATTACAGTAAACCAGAGGCTGCGGTTAGAGTTACGATAGAGTGCAGAGCATTGATGCACCATGCAAGTAGCCACAATCACCTCATTATCTACTGACAGCGAGGGGACAGAGTGTTAGGAAGAAGTCACAGCGAGGGGGACAGGGAGGAAGAACGCAGACAGGGAAAAAACAGAGGATGACAACGACTGAAAAGGAGTACGAGATGAATAGAAGGGAAGAAACAGAAATGGAGACAGAGTGTGAAATGGCAAGAAAGAGACGTAAATAGAGAGAGAAGAGAGGAAAGCGAAAAGAGTCATGTAACAAGAGAGCCATTAGCAAATGTCCGTTTCCCTCCCCGGCTCAGATCTCTGAAAGACAGCATTACTGTATGTGTGTGTGTGTGTGTGTGTGTGTGTGTGTGTGTGTGTGTGTGTGTGTGTGTGTGTGTGTGTGTGTGTGTGTGTGTGTGTGTGTGTGTGTGTGTGTGTGTGTGTGTGTGTGTGTGTGTCTGATCCCAGCCGTGTATCAGTTCCACATTGGAGCTGAAAGTTTGTCTGAACTGTGTGCGTCAGTGCTGTGGATATGTGTATTTGCTGGGTAGCCAACTGTGGTTTTGAAGCTGCAGAGTGTTTTTGACATGAGAGATACACAGAGACAGACTGAAAATTTGACCCCATAATCAAGAATGTAATAATATTGTCATTGATCTCAACGTTTCAGTATAAATAAGCGAAATTGCCAACGATCGCAATAGTCAAAATATGTATAACACACCTCTTCTCACACTTGAATGGAACATAAAACCAATAAATGTCCATTTAGCTATGAAATGATCAACGTTTTTAAATATTTCCATTATTTTTTGTAACATTTTGAAGGGATATTTCACTTAAAAATGAAAATTCATTCATTATCTACTCACCACTATGCCGAATGAGGAGTAGGTGAAGTGTTTGAGTCCACAAAATAATTTTGGAATATCAGGGATAAACAGAATTGCAGCCAAATCCAATCCAATTGACTTCTTCAAATGTAAAAAACAACCTAAAATGACATAAACTGCCTCCATACTGCCTCTTGTGGTGTTATCCAAGTGTCCGTAAACCCCGGCATTCCACTTCGACTTGAAACATTATGTTCTGAACAAACATTATACCCTGCAAAATAGGAGAAAATATCAGCACGAAAATACATGTATACATATTTTTTTAACATTCCTTGATCTTTACCAAAACCTATTCAGTAGTTTGGGGGTAATGCTGCTGGATAACAAATGGTCTAATCGCAGGGAATATAATGACGGCAGAGTCTGAAGGGTAAAGGCAGAGGACAAGAAAAGGTTGAAGGAAGTAGTCAGGAAGAGGGGGGATTACTTTTCTAACCTCCCTTTGAAATTAAAAGCCATGTTACAGTGTATTCTTCCAGATTGTTACCTCTTTAATTATAAAAATGTTAAGTGAATCGAAAAAGGCTTAATTTCTCCCCAATATTTCTTATCTTGCAAGACACATTTCACATAAATGTAACTTTGTAGAAAATCTAAATAACTAAATTTGAAGGTCTTTGGGTTTTCTTAAGGATACAGCATTTAAATGGGGTTTCTGTCGAGGCAGCAGCATATGCAAGTGGGAGATCTAGCAATCATTGCCTCATTGAGCAGCACAGCTCACTGGCGATAATCCTACTGATCCCCACAGAGACAGCGTCTCCTCTCACGTCGTCCTCTGGGAGGTCGGGGTCTGAGTCGGACTCCCACAAATATTCTGAGCAAAGGACATAAGAACATGGATCAGGCCAAGAGACGATTATCAAAGCTTTGTGTCTGGATATGTTCAACATGCCACATGTTCACACTATACCACAAATAAGTCACTTAAAACACTGTAAAGTGTGCACTCACAAACAATCAACTAAATCGATAACACTTCAAAACACCGTAAAAGAGCTGCTCAGTTATGGTGAGCTAGAAATGAGTTTCTCTACTAGATTATATACAGTGGACATACTATACTCTATATATATATATATAGATATATATATATATACTAGGCCATGGATGCTCAGTTAACAACCTGATTCTGTTACTTGGTTTATGTGCAAGCAACAAATAACTAAGCAAAGTGGAATGCAGCAAATAAGGATTTGTCTGACATTTTAAACCTGAATCAGAAGACTGATGTGAGAAATGAAAAGCTCAGACCTGCAGCTCTAGCTAAGCAGATTTTTGTGATGTGGTCCTCAGTGAGAGGACGTCCACATGGGATAGTTTTCAAAATCAACTTCAATGCTCAGTTATTATGTTGTGATGTATGGCCAATTAACATTTTTGTATTTAGAAATCCAAGACCGTGTTTTAAATTTTGCTAAAAGAATAGTATGAACAGACTTTGTGCAGAGTGAGACTTGGCTGCTGCAATCCTCACTACTGCACTGCAACAGTCTCTGTGGTCTGGAGGTTCCTGAAGTCTTTACTCACTGTGTGTTGTTAAAACACACATTTCACTGTAATCACATTAGATGCGTAATGAGTTCCTCACTACACTGTGTTTCATTAGGGCTTTAAATGGGCTAATTCCCACAGATATGAATTGATGGGGATGATGAGGAAGCAAAAAGGCTTCCTCACTTGTGATGAGGGACTCGTGAAGTCTTTGCAGGGTTCCCCCAACAAATGAAGAAAAATACAACACAATCAGACAAATATTTCATTAAAATGTAGTTTAATGGACCCTCTGTGATATTGTGAATAAAAGCCTTAGTATATTAGTTTTCATTATGATTCATTTTGATGCAACACTCTTTATACAACACATGTGCAAACTGTTTCTCTCTCTGTTTTTCTCTGAACGTGTGTCTCTCTCCCCATTCGCTCTCTCTTGCAGCCACACGCCAGATTCATTACTTGTGAGACCTCCAGACCAATCTTCTACTTTCTCACAGCCCCCATACACACACTCTCACAACACCCCCACAACCATAACACACAGACACACACACACTCTGCCCACCTCCTCACTGTTACCATCCATGTGTCATTCCTCGTTGCTAAGTTACAGGCCCCTACCAAGTTTCTTTTTTTTTTTGAGCCAATAAAAGCATCGCTTTCATCACTGGTTTTCCCACAGACCGCATTCTATAGGAAGCCTTTGTTTTTGCTTTAGCTTTACTCTGTTCATTGTCTTCCCATGGTCTCGACCTGCCTTTCATTCATTCCATGGCCGCTATGCTTTGAAATCAGTGTTTTTGTCCTGATCTTGATCTATTCAACAGAATAGAACATAATGATGTAAAATAATTCAGAAGGCAAATGAAAGACCGACAGTAGTTGAGGGGATGTTTTGTTTCATTTACAGTTGACATAGTGTTGATGCAAGAGCACACAATTGCACATATTTGTTTTACTGTTAATAACTAAAGCGTTATAGAGAGGTTAAGCTGCAGCAGAGAGCTGCACAACTGTTGCCCTGTCCAGGGGTACATATGGAATCAAACACACAAGAGTGCAGCCGCTTAGACTTAAACACACGTTCCATCTATTTCAAGTGAACTATGAGCATGTGTGTTTGCGTGTGAGTGTGTGCACAGTATGGCTTTGTGTGTAGCAGATGGATGATGGTGCTTTCCAGGTCGTTAATATCCCAGTGTTCTTACTATGATGTACTCTGCAGAAATAGATAGCGCACACGCACACACACACACACACACACACACACACACACACACACACACACACACACACACACACACACTTGCATACAATAAATACAATTACGTACAAGAACATAAGCAAGCGCATACGGGCCGCAGCAAGCAAGTGATCATAGACTCTCATGCAGTAAAGCAAGGAGCACATGTTCATACAGTACATCCAGACAAAAAGTTATGGGTGATCACACAATGATGTATGTGACACACACAAATACAGAGTAAAAGCCTTCTTTCAACTCAGTTAACATTTGTATTGATACAAATCTGACAGGAATTTATAATAACAATAAATGTTTAGACCTGAGAGTACCATTTTAAAATGACAAGGTTTTTTAATTTGAAATGGAGGAAAGAAAAGTAATCCCACCTCTCCTACCATTTTCTTTTACCATTTCTTACACTCTGCTTTTACCCTCCAAACTCCAGATTTAGAAAATGAACCAGGACAACTCAACACCAGGTTGTGAAGAGGAGGTGGATAGAAAAAATAATAACCAAAGACAGTGCCTTAAAACAACAAATACTCAACAGAATCTAGCAGCAGAGCCGGTGTTTGCAGGAGCTTGTTGTAGGGAAGAGATCAGGAATAGGAAGGCGTAGAGAAGTTTTACAAAACAGCTTCATGGCCATTCACAGGCGCGGCCAGCAGATTAATATGCTCAGGGAGGAAACCTGATGAGAGTACCAAGTCTGAGATATGACCTTTAGAGTGTGTGGCCATGCTAAAAGATTGAATCAGATTGAAAGGGTGGATCTAAACAATGAGTGGTTTGGGAGAGAGAAGAGCCACATACATGAGTATTCAAATCACCAAGGAAAAGCACAATGACATATACAAAAACAGGCCTACACAAAATTGGACGTTGATTGCAACTTTATACCTTTAGATATACTGTGTGGGTGGGACAATCTATGCTTGCTAATGGGACTGTATGGGGGAATTAGAGGGTTAGTGAGGCCAGTGGGCAGCGCTAATGGAGGGAACAGTGTTCTGGTGCCACAGGAGTAAGAAGACGTGCCAAGGGAGGGTGTGTGGGGAGTGAACAATCAATCATGTGGACTAAATTGTACACGAAGCTGCAAGTTAGCCTCAGAACTTGGCTAAATCGCACATTGGTCTGGAGTCCATCTGTCCTGAAGAAGGACAACATCCCCAAAACATAATCAAATTGTAGATAAAGCCTATATTGTGCAATGTGCAGGCAGACTGGAGCAAGCTGTTGAGACTGAGTATTCTGCTTAAAAAGTCGAGCCCCTTGATCCAGTGTGTGGGTAGGAGCGGTAATAAAAACAGACTTTCCACAAGTACTTAAAGATTTAAAAAGGTTGTAAAAAATCCTCTTTGGTCAGCTCAGACTGCTGACGAGCTGCATGGTGAGTGAGGGCAACTACCAGGGGAGCTTCTCCAGAATGTCAGGGACTGTGAAACAATGAGTGACTGCATTGAGGAAACAAATCTTTATGATCACGAGCCCCCAACTATTAATGTGTTTGGGGAGAAAGTGGATGAAGAGACGACAGCTGTGGGTTCTCGTGGCAAGAGAGCACAGTCTGTTTCCATACTGCCTTCGACTGAGGATGAGACGTCTGAGCAAGAGGGTAAAGTGACACGGGAGCCACTTCAGACCTGGATGAAACCGGCCACAATATTGTCCGACGAGTGCTTTTCTGGGACCAGCTTTTCATCCGCCATACATACCGTTGAATCGGTTTTTTTCAAATACGTGAAACAAGTATGAGACACTATAATTGAGATGCAATACCAATTGTCCAGGCGGCACAACCATCTAGAAGGCAATCAGTGTGTTGGTTTGTGGACGTAGGGTAGAGCGGATATAAATGTCACCGAATGCCACGATTTCTATGATTTGCTTGAAGAGTAGATTATAGACGTCTTTGCGATTGATCACAGGAAAAAATCTTGAAGTTGCCGACCCCTAATTCAAAAAGACAAACCTGATGAGGACTGAGTGAGCTCATGTGCACGTATACACACGGACACACTCTTGCTTTCGCACACATACAGTAAATTACACATACAAGATACTCTGCAGTGGCCCTGCTAGAGCACTGACAGGGTAATCCATCTCCATTGCGGGGTGCAGTAGAGAGGGGCCAGATACACACACATACACACACACACACACACCTATTAAGACATGCATACAGATGGGTGGATGTGTATAGACATGAATAATAAGCTGGTAGCGAGTGCAAAGATTACATTAAGGGATTATTTACAATTATAATCTCATAAACGAACCCAGTTAATGGCAATAGAGCAAAAATATATAAACTGCCCCTGAGTCAACGCTGAACTCCATCTAGATATTCATGCAACATCTTGTTAAGGGTTTGTGAAAAGCTCTGAACACACACACACAAACCTCAAATGTCAGTTCTACATGCTCAGGCAGTGTCTTGCATAACATAACAATTGCAATTTTTTTCAGCCTCACCTGTGGCATTTATATTGCCCAGGGCCCAAGGAAGTGCAGCGTTGAATGCATTATTTGGACGAAATTTTCAATATTAATTAACTTTGAATAAACAGGCAACCACTGCTTAATGGCCATGGAAGCTGGGACTCGCCATCACTGTCTTGACACATGCACTAGTGCATTACTCTTGAAGGAGGAGGAGCTCATTTCCAGCCAACCTGAAGCCGTGTATGTGACTGTGTGAGCCTAAATGATTCTGATTGTGAGATCACAGGTTACAGGAAAATGTTCAGTAAATACTAGCTTTTGAAATCCATTAACACATACCAGCACGTAGCCAGGACTTGGGCAGTGGCACTATGGGCGGTTGTTGTAAAAGTATCTTTCAATGGGCAATTAGGGGAGGGAATGAAATGACATTTGCTTTCTCAGAGGTCATATGCATGTCTTGACTCATTAAACCAAACAGAGGAAACTCAAGGGGTTCGGATCTGTACTACTTTCTGCAAGTTAAGTTATTGTTTGAAAAATGAATCCCGTATTAGCATTGATCTGGGGTATTAGCCGAGGATGTGGGTCAAGTCACCGGGCGACTGGGAGTGTCTTCAACATGATTAATTTATTTCTAGAGATTATTTACTGGGCTCATCTCTCTGGAGGAACATCACTTAGATACATTTGACCCTACAATCGTGAGTTTTTACTTGTGTGTCTCGAATCAATTACACATTTAAGTAAATTGTACACCTTGTCACCTCATTGTTTTTTTTACCTCTCCTAATCATTCCCTTTCCTTTCATCCCTTTCTACCGACTTACTGACTGTCTTCTGACTGGTTCTGTTTTCTTTGATCATTTCTCCACTGCAGTCTTTCTGCCTCAGTCTCCATCCCTTTCATAAGCTTATTTGTGTGTTCTGGGATTTGCGTTGCTAATTGCTTCAGATGGAGGCTGCAATAATATTGCTTTTCAAGTTCCTTTAGCTTCAGTCCCTACAACTGCTAATCTATTTGACTGTGACCACTGCTAAATTCAGTTTTGATCTCCCATTCTTTACTGTGACCGCATCAGACAATGTTGTTGTCTTGTTTTCCACTATAATGTAACTGCATTATGAATGCAATTAAATAAAAGGGCTTGAGATGACTTCTGGGTTCTTTGATCACTTTTCTGAATGAAGAGCACACGTTTAATTAAATGAAAGTCGACTCTAATTGAGAATAAGCTCCTTCACAGCTTCTTCAAACAAGGTAAACAGCATTGGGGCCTGCTATGTTTAAATAAACACATAAGTTAAGACACCTCGTTGTTTTCATCGATTGTGTGGGAAATGGTGAAGAAAAACTAAGACAGGAGCACAGAGGGCTGTCTTTGATGTTCACAGGTGAGGTCGATATGAGCTGTGAAGGAGATTTGTTTTTTAGAAAATGGACATTGGCTGTTGTTGCAGTACGTGCTGCTAATTACCACTTTCTTCCAAGTTCTCCACCATTACTGAAGTGAAAAAGCTTTAAACTGTGTTTTTTTCAGTTCCTCTAAAAGCAACGATACCTTTACCTTTGTCTGATGTGCTTTAGGTATCTCTTGCGTTTCTTTCCTCTTAGCTAATGCCCATTCTGCTGCAAACAGTACATCCACAACCCTGCATTTGCAGTGAACACGGCAATGTGGAATTCCAGTCAATATCTGCCCTGAACACATTGAAACATTCTGCAGGGGAGCAGCTGATTGATTCACAAATGCAAAGCAGAGATCATACTGTCAAGCAAAACAAAGGAACCGCCAGGAAAAGTCTGCGTCATACTTTCCATTAAAATAAAAAAAACTTGAAAACATACACATTTGTCACTGCTGGAGACAACCTGAGCTTTGTTCTGGCAGCTTTTAGGGTCCCCTCCAGAAAATGAATATCAATGCAGTGTTCTCAGTGTGATTACTGCAAAATGATGCCGGATGCATTTTGTCCATTAACTCTGACGTAAGGAAGCATTATTAGAACTTTGAATAATTGACGGTATATGGACCGGAAAAAAAAGACATCTGAAAATGTGTTTAAAAATAACTGTAACACTTTGCACTTAGTGGATGGTGTCAGGCATGTGTGGATGAGAGGAATATATGGTCTGATTTACCAACTAAATTTGATAGATCTACAGTTTTTGTCCAAATGTTGAGAGCCTTTCCTCGACTGTGTCACAATTATTCTTGATTAGTTGAATGATAAAAATTTAGATTCTCTAACGCTGTCAGCAAATGGACTTGTTTTCAGATAACAACCCCTCGAGGTACTTAAGTATACGATTGGAATTATGTGATCTGTCAACCATCAGGTTGAATTTAATTTAGTGAAATGCAACTTTACATTATTAAAGCTAAAAGCAAGGATGCAACACTGCCTGTTTACCCTCGTTCTCATTAGTGTCACTCTATTCTGCTCGGCCTTGTCACTTGTCTTTTAAGATTGGCTTCAAATCTATTAACTTTGTCAAGCCGTTTTTCAGACACAATCTCACAGCGGAAGGTTCTCTGCAGAGACACATTCACAACACAATCAAATCCGCATTGTTCAGGCAAGATGTGAATCAGGAGACAGAGGCAGGAAGTGACATATTAACTCTGCTGCGTAGATCCCGTGATTTTGTTTACAGCAACTCGACACCGGCGTCAGCTTTTATCAGCACAAACTGTCCCGACATCTTTGTCTTCTACATGTATGGCAATGATTTCACCGGTAGATATTTGATTTCTTTTTTTTTTTCATTTTTCGGCCTGTCCCAAAAATTACTCGTGGCAACACTGGCATTTTTTGTTACCAAACCTTTTCTAATAGTAACTTTTTTGAGTAGGCCTGAGAGAAAGTTAGATGCAGGAGGATTTGCAACATGATTAATCATTTTAGTTATATTTTTAAGCAGTATTCAGAGTCATGCAGTATAAGTATGCAGGTTTTCTGAGGGAAGTTTTAATTGAGTTTACTCAATGCAGCCAGGCATTGAGTAAACTCTACACTGTAAAATCCAATTAGTTATCATTACTTTAAAAAAGCATGCAAACCGGTTGCACTTAAAAAAACATGTAAAGAGAACTAGGTATTTTAAGTTGTACTAACTAGTGCTTCCTTATTAGAGTACACTTATACATGAGTTTAAGCAACTAAAACAATCAAGTAGAGTGTGCTTGATAACTTACTTTAGATGTACTCTCGACTTAGTAAAGACTAGTCAGAATTCCTATTTTAATCTACTAAGTCATTGCATGTGAAATTTACTCTGTGTTTAGTCCATATAACACAATTATCTAAGTTGGACTAACTTAGCATTTCTAAGTTATATTTACTTGAACAGCAATCTGACTTACTTGCTAAAACCATGCAAACCGATTGCACTTAAAAAAACAAGTAAGTGTTACTTCAACAATCTAAGTGGCTCAAATATCTATACAGGAATGAAAAAAAGGTTCCAATCTCCTAAAATAATCGGAGTTACAATTAAACATAATAAATCAAGGTAATAACACAGTTGAATGTTCAAATATATCAATTGTTTTTAATTTTTCTTCCATTTATATCAACTTTTTTTCTTAAAGATTGACTTGAAAGACATCCACAAACACAGCTCAATATCAATATCAAGATCAAACACAGCCTTAAAACTGTAACAACTAACAGTTCTTTCCCACCAATGGGAAATAACCCACAAGCTGACAAGTGCACTTTTGTATTCCTGAATAATGTTACTCAAAAATCACTAAATAAAAACTACATATATATAAAAAATAAAAAAAAAGTGCAAAGTGGCTTTACTCAATGAGCGCAAAAACCTGACAGGGTAATAACTGGCAATGGATCTCACATATATGTGAATGAATATACATACATGTACAGCCTCTAGTAACTTGCTGATGAACCCATGGGCTGACAATTTGAGTGGAGTGTGTTAATTTAGTGAACAATAAAAAACAACTGAATCCACTCGTACATTTGCATTCTAACTCAACAAGAGATTTTTAAGACTTTGCAATTTTGGTGGGAGTTTGTCCTCTCCCAAGCCAAGCATCACTCTTTGAATGAAGCAGAAAGTGTTTTTCATGGCTTTAGGGTAGTCTAAATGCAAAGCGTATGACATTCCAAACAAAAGGCAAAGTGCCTCAGGTAGGTTCTGGAGTTCATCCATTACAATACCTCCCTCAACAATGATGGCAGTAGACATTGGGTGAAGGTGGAGCTGATTTGGAAGGAGTTGCAGATCTTCAGGCAGAACAGTCAGCACCCCGACAGATACTTTTACCCAGGTCTCATCAGTGTCACAATCCTGTGATGAAACCAAACAAAAACATTACATTACAACAGGGAAATGTTGTTGGCAGTTGTTGTGTCCTGCCCGACACTGCCTTCCAGCCTTGTGCATTAAAGGAATACTTTCTCTATCATTTTCATAGTGAAACAACATGATCAATACCTTTTTTGTGTCTGTACATCCAGTAGCTGGCTTTCAGCTCTTAACATCACGGCTTAGCTCAGCGCAAACAATGGCAGTGGATAGAAGTCAGTGGCATACTCGGTAAAAGTGAACAAAATATTCACTGCCATGATTTGCGCTAAGCTAAGTTGAAAACATTTAAGATTTTTTTGAGGCATTTCTGCTTTATTTGATAGTGACTGTGGAGTCAGCTCTCTCAATGGGTCAGAGAGGCAGACACTCTCTCTACATTTAAGTCCAGGCTTAAAACCTTCCTCTATGACAGAGCTTTTAGTTAGGGCTGGTTCAGGTAGCCCTTAACCATTTTATAGCTACGCTGCTATAGGCTTAGACTGCTGGGGGACACATCTCCTACTGTGTCCTTACCACAGCGACCCCAGGTTTGAATCCGTCCTGGGCCATTTGCTGCATGTTATCCCCTCTCCCTCCCCCTGGATTTACTGTTTCTCTCCACTGCATCATTCAAAATAAAACAGAAACCACAAAAAAGAATATGTACAAGGTCTTGTACTTAAATAACTCAGTTTTGGAGATCAAAGGTATTCCTCTCACTTCACAGGAGCTAGGCTGGTAACTTCACCCTTCTGGTAGACATCAAACTGTCAGTCAGCAAGCAGCCCATGCCAATGTTTGTACTGAACTCATGGATATATTCAGTATTACGTTTTTTTTGTTTTTTTATCTCACTCTCATTGAGACACTGGTAAATACAAATCAAATTTCCCCATAACTGTGTGTGCTCCTTTAAGATGCTCCTATGAAAACTTATGAAGCAGGTGTTGTAGAAGTTTCTGGTTTCTAGAAGTGGATGATGAACAAATTCAGCTATAGATAATGCAGCATTCAAAAGCTACAGTACAAAAATGTCTGTGAAAGTCTATACGAAAGAAGTGTCACTGCATTATTTGACAGTGCAGCAAACAAGTTACTGATTGGATAATTAATTTTTAAGAAACAATCCACAGCTGTAACGGTGAGTAGCAACATAAGTTCTACAGGGATTGTAAGTTGTACTTATATTGCATCATATGTACTGTATATTTCTTGGGACAATCCATCTCAGTTCATCAGTGGAGGCAAGTTGGACACCTGCGCTGTGATCATCAGAGACAGCTCTTGCATATATAAGTCTGTCCTTACTTCCATCAGGAGGACAAGTTCTTCAAGGCCAAAAAGTAGCTTCACACCATTAGAATGCACCCCCACTAGGGATGTTTCTGGCGACTAATTTGCTAGTTGATTAGTCTAAAATTTAAATTTAGACTAGTCGACTGGTCTAAAAGTAAGAAGACGCCCAGAAAACTGTCGAAATTTACAACAATTGAATCGACACGGTCTGAAAAAAATACTGCATGTATGCGGGAGCCATTTGAATTTCTGTCCGAGTGTGGAGATGTGTGTGAGAGACGCGAGTGTGGCTGGGGAGGGGGTCGCAGCCCCGGCTAGTAGTGGGTGGCTGCATAACATCTTAGACGCAACAGTTAATCAGCATTGTACATTAATACAATATTTATAAATAGTTTAACCGACTAGTGTTTCTGGTGCCAACTAGTGATGTTAGAAACGTTTAACTGACTAATCAGGAACATCTCTAACCCCCACCCACTCAAATTCATTACAACTGTTCACATAAGTGCATTATAGAGTGCCTAAGTCACACCCCTTCCAGTGGACCTCATTGGACCTTCGATCAGAAAAAAATATGAACGGCAGTGACTGAGGAGAAAAATATTATCTTTTGGTCCCGTTTGAGTTGTGACATGAATTTGAAATATGTTGTTAATGAATTTAAAACACATCAATACTACTGTTGCCCCTCTAGCCATGTCCTCCCATCTTCTACCCCCTAACAATTGTTGTTGCAAAAAAAACAACTGTCCTCTTTTGTCTGCGGAAAAGAGGCACTGCTTACAGTTCCAAAGCATCTGCAAGAAATATTTTCAAAGGAGATTATAAGTAAGAATAGTCTCTCAATTTAATCTAATTAAGGTGCAGCACTTTGTCAAAAACTGTTCTACTGCTGGTGGTTATAACTCCTTAAAGGAATAGTTCACCCAAAAATGAAAATACGGTCATCATCTACTCACCCCCTTGCTGATAAGATGTCAGGTGAAGGTTTTTTAGCCCTCTAAGCACTGCTGGAGCTCCACGGGGAAACAGCTTCCTGTATTTTTCCAAACAATGGATGTCTGCGGTAAGCACAGGCAAAACCGAATAAAAGTACCCCCAAAAAAGGTTTAAAACCCTCCAAACTTCTCATGAGCCATAATCCATATGTCCGGAACCCGCAACATGCAAAATTACAAAATGACTGCTCGTGCACGTGTGCATAAAAACGAACAGCATACAGACGGATTTAGCCTGTAAACATATATTAAATGGCATCTTTTGCACATAAATTTACATGACGCTGGTTCTGGACATATGGATTATGGCTCACGAGAAGTTTTTTCGATTTTTTAAGATGAAATGTCCCCCATAATATAAACTACTGGCATCTCACCTCCAGTGCACTGGGCCCACGTTGTCAAAGCAGCTCTTCAGTAGCTCTGAGCACTTGTTCTGAAAGAGAAAAATATTGTAGTTACAAGGAAGTTCCACTGATGTCGTGGTTTGTAGATTACTGACAAGTTCCTTAATATGTGCATGCTTAACACAGGTATTACAGGAACCTGTTTTTAATAATAAAGTACAAGTTCAGGCAAATCCAACCTTGGGCTATAGTTTCCTAATAATTTTGGTCAAAAAAATTATCAGATTTTTTTTTTATTGCTCCTATTATGCAGTAGTTCTCTGTCCTCACATTGGCACAGCAGCTTAGAATGGGAGCGGATGGAAAAATATGAAAATGTAACATTTTAATTTTATTAGACCTCAAGGGTATTCATGTAATTAATCAATCTTAATTTATATAGCACATGTCTACACCCAATGTGCTGCACGTGATAGAAAGACACTGCAACAAAAACCACAGGTGAGCAAGGGCACAAAAATTAAGATAGCATTAGGCAAAATCAACTAATAATGGAGGCACCTTGCTTAAAATTCAGGCTAAAATGATGTCTTAAGATTTCTTTTTAAATATCAGAGGTAGAGGTCATGATTTAAAAATTAGGGTTAGGGCTAACGCTAGCTAGCGAACGCTAACGCTAGCTAGCGAACGCTAAAGCCTAACCCTAACCCACGCAGAACCATCACGGTCTATTGAATGCGTCCAAGCAACTGCGTGGCCATTGCGTGCTCACTACGTGCTCACTACGCAGAAGCAAAATCCAGGCTTAAAGCTAGCTAGCGAACGCTAGCGCTAGCTAGCGAACGCTAACAGTCGTAGCAGTAATTAAAACATATTAACAGAAACACTTGCTTGATAACTTACCTTATTATTTTTCAAAAGAATAAACAAGACGGCGCAAAAGTCGAGTCAGCAGGCTGCCCTCAGTGCCCCGGCCTGTGTGCTGGACTGGCGCGTAGGTTGCTGATCGGGAGAGACTGAATGTTGCTACTGCGCATGCACACTTATTCTTCTTCTTTGAATGCGCAGTGGGAGTGTGACTGTGTTGGCTACTTATTGTTGCGAGTGAGCATAACTCTAAATAAAGTAATCTTCACTCTAAACACTAAGTATTTTGCGTTTTTCACCATGCAAGTAACTGTTACTTGATAAATACCAGTCATAAGTGCATATTGTTGATAACCTAGTAAAGTTAACTAATGAATGTATGTCAGGGCAGCTATTGGATTTTACAGTGTACACTGCATCAAGGATGTCTCAACAGTCATTGTTTACAGTCAATGCCAAGTACTATTCAGGCCCAAACTGAGTTATACAGCAAAACTCATGCATCCATAATTGAATAACATAAAAAATACACTTGATGTGTGGTAGAACCAATTGAAGTATGACTAAATATTCAAAAGAGCACGGGTATTAGACTGTGGACTGATGCACATACAAACGGAGTGAGAAGGACTTTGGATTTAAAATCACAGTTGGTAACAAATTCTGCAATGTAAACACATTAAATATGCATTACAATGAAAGCATTGTAAGACAGTGAGACGCAGTGAGAAATGGATGATGGGGCAAAAATATTGAGCAAGCGTGGAGAGCCGGAGAAAAGAGAAAGATTGCGGAAGGGGGCTTGAGAGATAGATGATCATGAGAAAAACTAGAAAATGAAAAGCAAGCAGGAGGGCGTTATTAGAAACGAGAATCCCATCTTCTGTGGGAATGTTATAAATAAGGATTTAGGAGATGGAAGAGTGGCAGAAGAGCTGAACGGCAGCAGGAGCAATGGCAAAAAGAGGGGTGTATGGTAGACACGGAGAATCGAAATTTGGTGCAGTGCAAGCAATGCATCAGATTAAGAGAACAAGAGTGCAAGAGAAAATATAAAATAAAGGAGGAAACGTGACCCGGAGTCCGCAACAGAAATAACAAGAAGACTGACAATGCACGTGTTTATGAAGCAGGCAATGTACTCACAAGTTTGGAAAGAGGGATTATGGAGAGAGTGAAGTGTGAGATGAGGACACCGGCACGAGGATATCTGTAAAAACAACAGGTGGACAGATTGCCATATGCGGCAGAAATGACAGGGGAGGTATAGCTGATGGAATAATCAAGAATAATGGGGAGAGATATATTGAATGAAATAGAAAAACACTGACAGGGAGTAAAATTGAAAGGCTGATAAAAGAAATTCAATGTCTCTTTATATCTGAATTATAACTAATCATCATTCCTGCTTTGCGTCTTATTGTGGGAGGATGGAGAACATCAAGTATCAAATTATGGCCTTTCTATTTTTAGCAGGCTCATGAGACTGCATGCAATTTCATTTGTTTGTATATATTTGGCAGACTCGCTTTGAGGGACGATACACAGAGACATTTAGGAAATTCATGTAGCAGCACTGAGTATTTTTAATCCGGAGATATATCCTCCCTTGGTAAAAATGTTTGGTTGGGGGTATTGGGAGTATCAAGTAAGAAGCAAGATGAAGGGGTTGCACACTTGTCTTCAGCTGGAAAGAAGCTTAGTGCTATTGATTCGTCAGGCAGTCAAACTGGGCAGGCTAATACACTGCTGCCCAGTGGCAAACATGAAAATCCCACCATGAGTTTAGAACAGTGTCCGCAGTGTTTAAAAGTCGATACTGTACCACGTTTAGCAGCCTGTGACAGAATTTGATCCTAAATGACTGGTGGTATTTTGAGTTTTATTATTTAATACAAAAAAAAGCATAAAAATAACTTCATCTGAAAAACATGCAGTGATCATGGTAACTGCAATCTACGCTACAGAAAACCCAGAATTCTGTTGATATAACCCAGATTTAAAAAAATTTGTCCAATGAAACGGTGTGTTTGTGTGTGTCAGCGTGCGAGAGAGAGAGAGGAGGAGAGCAAGCGCAGTCAGGACGAGCTGAATTAGTTAATTAATGTGCGCAGTTATGAAGATTATATTTTACTCATTTAATTAAAGTATTGATCATTATGTGGTGATCAGTGTTGATGTTGTGGTGTCATTTTAATCAAATCAATGTTTAAGTTGTAGCGGGTCAGAGACACCAGCTGAATGTGTGTGTGTGAAAGAGAGAGAGAGAAGTGAGTGTGTGTGCGCGAGTCCACAATGTGATATCGCCCTTATTTTTAAAAAAAAGTTGTTACTTCTATCAAAAGTTCCGGGACTATCATACAGAAGCTACATAATTTGGTTTAGTAATCAACTCGCCCATAGTGATCAATTTGTCTCGGACAAGCATGATCACTATAAACAGTTTCCACTGTATAAGTATAGCACACGGTTGCTATTACGTGGATGATGTAGACATAATGCAACCGTGACCTCAAATTGCAGTTTACCATTGTATAACAGTGTCACTCAACATCAATAATACAATATACACAATATTACCTGTCACAATCACAACATTCAAAAGGTAGTGGTGAGGAAAGATTCCCCAATGTCATCTCACCAGACACCCACACAACGACAGAGTCTATTACGGGCTGACAGCATTGAGCAATTGAGTCCAACTGCTGAGCGCTGCCAGGATCAACTGCTCAGACGCCACTCGCTGTCTCGTGAAGTTGTTTTTGTTTTGTTTTTTTGAAGGAGTTGTTGGGGTCTACTTATTTGTTCTGTCTGTAAAACAGAAAAACAGGCATTAAACTCATAGATTAAGTGTCTCTGGGAGTAATAAAGTCCTCCTGGTTTCCCACTTCTTGACATTTTTCTTTTCTCCAGTGACACCGTCATTGCGTTCACTTGAATTCATTGCTGTCCTCACTCTTGTCTTCCAGTTGACCTGTTTCCATTGGAGGATAATGGAACGGCTGTGGTTGTCTT
Organism: Limanda limanda; assembly: GCF_963576545.1. Lineage (NCBI taxonomy): Eukaryota > Metazoa > Chordata > Actinopteri > Pleuronectiformes > Pleuronectidae > Limanda > Limanda limanda. The sequence goes on from NC_083641.1 coordinate 11,437,637, forward strand.
TGCTGTTGCTGGCAGCAGCATGCAGGGGACAGCCGTGTCCGAAACGCTGTATGTGCCAGAGCCTCTCTCCCTCGCTCGCCATCCTCTGCTCCAAGACAGGCCTGCTGTTCGTTCCTGCCGCCATCGACCGACGCACCGTGGAGCTGCGGCTTCAAGAGAACTTCATCACAGGTATAATGTACCAACCGGCCTGTCCAGTATTACATTCACTTTAACATAACTCTGAAATTTAAACAGTGCATCAGAGTTCAGTGGGTAGAGTGTTGATACGTGCATTCATGAACTGCTCCATTTATTTCACCCTCTTTTGTCCTAATCAATCATTTAATGAGAATGCTTGGATTTGTTGCTTATACGGAAACAAAACCTGGTATAATGTGAGCCTTTTTACCTTATCTCAGAATAATTGTGTTCAACGGAAAACACTTCGTCAACAGTGAATACAAATGTTGGTTTTAGTCACAACTCTTTTTCTGTTGGTTTCCACGTAACTGATATTTCTCACAAGTTTGGGTATATCAACGTTCACACTTCAGACAAGCAAGTCTCTTTAATGATTCATCTTCTCCCTATATCAAAGAATGTTTTTTACTTCGAGCCATACTTATTTTAAGAACTGAAGTGCTGCTTTGTCCTTTTATTTTAATCTGAAGTTCCATTTGCTCCCACCACGGGAGCCAGCTAATCTTCCCAGGCTTGATTTAAAAGAAATTATATTCTGTGCTTCAACAAAACAAAAGACACAAGTTAGAAAGAAAAGAACGCTTTCATATGGCCCCGAAAATATTGTGATGCACCTTGAACAACACCACACAGCCATAGTTATTGAAGTCACATTGTTCATGTAAAATTTCAAAGATTCTGCAACTGTTTGGGCGATACTGGAATCTCTAAGCGGTCAACTGACGTTTCCAAGAGTTTGTTGGCAAAAAATATATTTTACAAGACAAAAAGAAGACACAATGGTGAAAATAACAATGTGTTCAGCAATATCAAGTAAAGGAAGATCTCTTACTCATCTTAAGTGATTATTATTTTCCTTTTCATGACGAAAATATATCTAAATAAAAAATATATGTAAAAGCACCAGAACCATACAAATAAGTGTTGTCAATAATGTGAAGGCATATCTATCTGACTTGTCTTTCCACCTCAATACTTTACCTTTCAAAAATATCTACTCACTAGCAACATTGCTGATTTAATCCTTCTTTGTGTTCATCTTGAATACTCCCAGCTGTCCGAAGAAAGGATTTTGCCAACATGACCAGCCTGCTCCACCTAACCCTGTCCCGGAACACCATCAGTCAGATCCTCCCTTCAGCGTTCAGTGACCTGCGACGACTCAGATCACTCCACCTAGACTCTAATAGAATAACTGCGATCAGGGTAAGATTAATGGCTGCATGGCCATCTGGATTGATGATGCTGAATGGGAATGATGAATTGTGTGGATCAATGAGCTGTTAAACAGAAACTGAGCCAATTAAAAAAGTTTACAGTCAAATGGATGGATACACACAACTGAATGATAGAGTTACAATGCAGAAAGATAGGGTGAAAAGATAAATAGAAATATAGTACATGTGCATATCTGCAATACTTTCACAGCTCACTGAATGTTCGCTGCATTTTTACTCTTTCTTATCAACCAGGATGATCATTTCAAAGGCTTGACCAACCTTCGTCACCTAATCCTGGCCAACAACCAGCTCAACTCCATATCTCCCCATGCCTTTGATGACTTCCTGTCCACATTGGAGGATCTAGACCTCAGTTACAACAACCTTGCCCAGGTGCCATGGGACACGATTGGGCGCCTCACCAATGTCAATACCCTGAATATGGATCACAACCTCATAGAAAACGTTCCCCAAGGCGTGTTCACCAACCTACACAAACTGGCCAGGTAAAAGGATATATACGCATCTGTCTGTAGAGTCACACAATCTAAAGGGATCTTAGAAATTAAATATATTATATATTTAATTGATAATTCAAATATCCTTAATTGGCTCATGTGATAATCTAATAATATGATATAATAATGATATCTTTCCCCCCTCTCTCCTCATGTTCTCCCGAAACCCTTTCCATCCACAGGCTTGACATGACATCCAATAAATTGAAGAAAATTCCCCCCGATCCATTATTCCTGAGAATCCCAGTTTATGCCAAGTCCAGAGGCTCCCCTCTCACCTCGCTGGTGTTGAGTTTTGGTGGTAACCCCCTTCACTGTAACTGTGAACTCCTGTGGCTGAGGAGACTAACCAGAGAAGATGACCTGGAGACATGCGCATCTCCCTCTGACCTCAGTGCCAAATATTTCTGGACAATACCTGAAGAGGTGAGGTTTGACATTAATATATATCGCATAACCTTGGATATGAGACAAACCTTTAATTTATAATACAGCTCAGAAAAGTATGCAGATTTGAAAAAGAAAAAATGACCTGATCTGTTTTGTCCTTTAGGAGTTTATTTGTGACCCACCAGTTCTAACACGCAAGTCACCTCACACTGTGGCAATGGAGGGCCAGCCTGCCAGTCTGAAGTGCAAAGCAAACGGTGACCCAGAGCCTGAAGTCCACTGGATCAGCCCTGAAGGGAGACTTATATCTAATGGCTCAAGGTATCACCCTTATTCCATTTTTTGTATTATTTAAGGTACAGTGTTAATTTAGCAAATGTGACATATCCAGTGAGAACACTAGTCCACATTCAATGATGTCAGAAACCAGGGAAACCAGTTAGCAGGTGAAAAAGGAGTTGTTGAAATATTCTCCTATATTTTTCTCAAGATCATTGCCATTAGCCAATGTTAAACCAAGTCAGAAAACATAATTTATGTCTTGGCTGTAGGAACAGGACCTAGGCACATGACTTGCGTGGGCCAACTCTGAAACAGGATTAGAAGGTATCTGTTGAGGTCAGAATTTAAATCTCCGCCATTAGACCTTCACATTTTTATTAGGTAACCTAGTTGGCACACTTGTTAGACGTGGGTTTAGAGTTACGGTTTACATAACATTGGTTTCAAATCATTGATAAAATTGCCCTCCGCTCAGTGCACTGCAATCAGATAGTGCTTGACTACATGAAAGTACATGCATAAATTAACCAAAGATGCATTGGGGACACTGTGTTCCGATCAGCCAAACTTCAGAGGAGGGCGGGGATGAACTGTAACCACATCTACCACAAGAATAAAGGCATTTACATTGTATGTTCACATACGACTACCACAAGAAATACATAACTTTGCAATACAAATGTAAATTGGCTAATACACACTCAAATCTGCCCTATCCTCTGTCCTCAACTATGGACCGAAATATAGGACACTTGTGGATGGAGTGAGGACGAAAACAACCAAAAATAAAGTTAACACAATAACACAGCTTCATATAAGTTTACCATCTATTTCTACTCTTCTTTTGTTGTTTTTGGAGTTGTGGGGGTAAAGCTGCAACACAGTCAGCAACACACATCCTCAGACTGGCAGCCATTGTATTGATTCTAGAAGAGAGTCAGAATGAAGGATGGTGGTAGATGCAAATTAGTTGAATGGGAGAACACTGATTTGCAACTGTATGGATGACAAACGAGGACATCTTCTGTGACTGGATGGTTAGGACTAGATGTGGGTTGCCTCTTAAATGACACATCTAAATGTGTTTTGCTATTTTATTTGCTTAAATAAATGGGGATTTCACTACAGTGGTGGAAAGTTTGGCCTGTTTATCCAAGCTGTCACCTCTCAGTTATTTTTGCAAAAGTTATTGAATTAATTGACTTTCATATATCTCATTTTCCATTCGTTTCAGGACGTTAGTTTTCCCAAATGGAAGCCTGGAGATCAATGTGACAACCCTGAAGGATTCAGGAAACTTTACTTGCATCGCCTCGAACGCAGCCGGCGAGTCCACAGGAAGGGTGGAACTCGTTGTCACAGCCATGCCTCATCTCGCCAACAGCACAAGCCGCAGCCGGGACCCATCCTCTGAACCTGCTCCCTCTGATATTCTCACCTCCTCTAAGGTGGCGCTGCCAAACAACGAGACAAGGGCGGCAGACCGGAGGGTCTCATTGGTGGAACTGACAGGAAACTCTGCCCTCATTAGATGGAGCAGTCAGACGCCTACATCTGGAGTCAGGATGTTCCAGGTCCAGTACAACAGCTCTGGAGATGACGCACTGGTTTATAGGTGAGTCCATCTCCACCGCCTATTCATAATCCTGTGCTTTAATTATCTTGAATTCAATACAATGTTTAAGCCATATTATTAGAAAGCAGAGGATGCGTTTGTGGGTGTAATCAGCAGACATCCTCCGTGGCTATGAGGATGAGAGCAGATGAGAGATGATACAAGAGGAGATTAGCCAGCCGTCGTAAAAGTCTAATCAACTGAAATGATAAAGACATCTGTTCTGGAGCAAAGCCATTGTTGTGTTCCCTGAATGCAGGGGAGGCCGGGCCAAATGTGAGTGTAGCTCTGTAACACGTTTAATTGCTTGTCTGTCCGTTGGCTTCTTTGCTGCGCCGGTTTGTTGTGTGAGTTTGTTGCTGGTCATTATACTTTGGTTCTAGTGTTGTATTTTAATTGTGGTAAGGTTTGAACTATCTTGGCAACGTCATTATTTTGCCAGATTTGACTCTGATTGACGGACCTTTGAATATCACACTGCTACAAATGTGTGAATGTTGAATGGGAAAATCATTTTTTTCCATCTTCCTGAAACAAACAGGCAAGTTTCTGATTTGTATGCACAACATCCTACTGCACACTCCTACTGTTACCTTAAAACCAAATAAAGTAGGAATGGACGCCCAAAGAATTTCAATGGATAGTAAGAGCAGTTCAAGGTATTATGGTAATTCTTTTTGATACTTCTGTGATTGCAGCCACTGAATTTTAATGCTAGCATTGGAACGAGCCTCATCTGATATGCAGAAGTTGAATAGGAGGAAAGGTCACTGTAAGTTGAATTATGGTAATCATTAAACTTTGTTCATGTTGTCATTTGCAATTAAGGAATGTGGACCTGTGCATATGAATTAAGATCGGTCGCAAAATTAGTGCTTTTAACAAATATTGACGAATCAGTTTCCTTAATGTGTGAGCACAACATTCATTGCAGCAAAGGATGTAATGGCAGACTTTTGCAGGTTAATCTTTCCATCAGTCATTTTCATCTGAGTATACAGAATATGAACATGAGAGGCCGACTCGGGTAACATTTTTCTTTCCGCACCTGAGAAAAAACTTACAGAGATCGAACCAAACCCGATTCTGTTGTTTGTGTCTGAACCAAACCAGAGCCCACTGCAGTTAATGTAACATACACTGAGTTTGTGTCAGCCTGTCTCTGACATTCATGGTTGCTTGTTTTAAACAATTACAGACAAGTGCAGTGTAAAAACAAATCAGTCCAGCCAACATGAGCGACCTGACAAGAACCCAAATATCTTTTGGTTTTAGCTTGAGTGTTATTGCTCCCTTCTTCTGACCTGTTATATTATATTGAAATTAGATTTTGAATACAATGAATGCCTATTTCTATTATTTATTTGTTGGGTTAGAGTATGACATATCTGTCATGCCTTCACTATTTTAAGCTGTGATTGGTGTGTAAAGCAAACTTTTATGGAATATTATTTGAAGCTATTTTGTTTGATGACGAGTTTTCTCTTCATGTCAGTGTGGGAGATTACCCTCTGTATTCTTTCTCACCCACCCTCTTCTTATGACTGTTACAGCTAATGTAACATGAGCTGTGCTGGCGTTGGGAGAGAGAGAAACACGGTTAAACTACCTCGGCGCACTTTAAGTTCTCTTCTAAATCTGTGTACTCTTGGGGATCATCCACATTCTCACTCTCTTTGCAAAAACCAAAGCACTGGCAACAGCATTGCCGAAATCCCTCGGCAAGCCTGGTAAAAACTCTATTTATTTTCAGGTGTGTGAGGAGTTTCATACGTTGTGGAGTTGTCATGGCAACAGGTGGGGGAAAATCTCCCAGATCTAGTTATGAGTGACAGGTAACTTAAATACTATCAAAGATGAGTACTGCTGACTATTTCTTGGTTTCACCTTTTCTAAAGCATTAATTAACAGTTGACATTCTCTCTTTGGGGGAAAATAAAATCATCGAGGAGAAAAACCCATTGATAGAATATTTCGAATAAATTCAGCTGAACGGAGAAACAGACAATTGATCGTAATTTGTGCATATCTAATAAAAGTTGATGCTATTTCTCAGGTGAAGACAGAACACTTTTTATTTAGACAGTTCAGGTAACGATGGGGGACAAGGAGCTTCTTGTAATTCTGAGCATGGCAACTGTTGCTCTGCATCCCATCTTCCCCTGCCTGTTCAAGGTTGGATGCAGTTATAGGGGGCCCAGTGGCCATGGAGGTCCAAACACTTGCTAAGTATAGGGGTGTAGGTTTGTGTCTAAAAAAAAGTCATAATCCACTAGGACTGAAATCCTAGTTATTCCATCTGTAGGTTTTCAGACCAAATAGACAATAAAAGCTATAATTAATTAGTAACAGTATAATAGAAGGAATGATTATTCCACTGCAGTCACTGGCAAACATAAAGAAAGGCGTCATTTAAGATAAGATGTCCTGTGGTACAATGTTGAATAAGACACATCTGCACAGACATGTCTCTTCTCATGTGGATTTCCTCTTAGTCTCTTTCCACCTCGCATGTCCATTCTTGATTATTTAATTTCCTCCACTTTCTTTTATCTTGTACCCACACCTTATGTGGGTAATAACAGATGTGTCATCGCTTTTTAATGCACGTGTTTCAGGAGAGAGACAACCACTGATTTTTGTGTCAATGTTCTGACAGATTTATTGAAGAAATGTAATAATTACTGGATTGAAATGGATTTGCTTTTCTTTTTCCGGGGGTTTAAAATTCTCAAACTTGGAGCCAAGAGTGACTGACAAATAAGGTGGCCCTAATATTTAATTTCTTTAAGTGGTATTTGATTTTTTTTGTTTTTGTTTAGTATGTTGTTTAAGTATTAAAAAGTGTGTTTATATATCTGACTTCTTAGCTCTGAGTCAGACTTACCATCACAATCTAAACCCAACAACCCAAAGGATGTGGCCAGCGCAACATTTCTGCTCTGTCAGCTAAATCTTACTCAGACACTTAACTGTGTCTCGGTTTCCCTCTGTAGTCACTTGTGCTGTTTTATTTAGTTCCTTTCATTTACAGTAAGTAGGTAATTGTTAGTTACCACCATGGGTCACATGCAGAGCGCATTGATGAGCAAAATATTCTGTCTCATTTTGACTGCTATTTAAATTTATTCAGATAAACACTCACAGGCTACCACCTCCAGAGAGGAATTATTTGTAAAGTAAATCCAATCAGTTTAATTTCCGAAGCCATGACTTCCTGAGTTAACTGATTCCCATCCTCTACTCTAAAAGTCTGTATTTGTTTTTTATATTCCTTCTGTGGAAATTACTTGGTTTGCCTAGTCACCACTTGTTTTAATTTTAAGCTTTTTAATCAACAAAATGTCTATCATAAATCTCTCGTTAGCGCTAAAAGCTTTCCAGGGACTGGGACATGTTTGTCTCATTTTCCATATCAGTGTGATGGTTTATGGGAGAGAGGAGAGGGGAGTCATTGGGTTAATAAAGAAGTATTTAATGACTCTCAGAATTCTTTCAGACCTGGTATTAATATCCATCCTGAGTTTTCCAATCACAAGTGGTGTGCGCCAAATTCAGGTTAGAATGTATTTATATGAGTCACCGATGCGTCCTGTGATCTGATCACTCAGACCACATTCGAAGCTGGTCTGGGTCGCATGTGACTACATTGTTTTCGCTGCAGCATCCTTATCAGCTGATGTCCTCTGACCCACTGCAGATTAATTATGAATCAAACAAATTTGTATCTTCTTAGAGCCCATACGTTGATTGGTTTGTGGCCAAAATAGCTACATTACCACATAATGGTTGATCCTTTTATCAGATTAGTGAAATCTTTCTTCATGGCTGCATGCATTCATTCAGTCAGTCCCTGCTGATTCTGCTCGCCCTATTCTCTGCCGCTCTCTCACTTGTGCCGACACACATATGTAGACAATCGTCATTGGACACATCTATAAACTCAGACCGGGTATAAAAAAAAACATCATTCGGTTTTCGCAAACACAAAAGACCTACATGTGTATTTGTGCGAATAGAAAGGAAGTGAGATCTGATCAAAAATGGTCCCTGGAGACACATTAGGGACACATTTTGATACCAGGTGTGAACAGGAGAACTTAGCGCTGACCACTTGATGATTGGATCTCCCAGGTCTGAACTGGGCCTGAAGCCAAGCATGTCGACTCCAGCAACTTTCCACTTATGTGACTGCTGCTTCATATAGTTACAAACAAACAAAATAAATGAGTAGCAACATGTTTACTTACATCTTCCATTGAGATATATATTTACACAGTGTCAGCCTCCGGACCTAGGTGCTCTCTCTATGAAGCATGTACTTTGATCCTGGTGTGGGAGCGTGACTGTATTTGAAGATGCAGTTAGAGCCGATTAAACTTCTCTCATCGATGCAAAGCATCATGATACATGCATTAGGAACACATATGAAAGGCTTCTGCAAAGAAGCTTCTGGCTTCTTTTCCAAATTCAAACCACTTCGTCTGGTTTTCAGCCTGTTTGTGTGCGTGGGATAAGATTTTTGAGTTTTGTGTATGCGTGCTAAATATATGTTTGAGTAATTTAAAGATTTTTATATTCCTCACAATTTGCTCACTACGCAAGGGCAGAGTTTCCAACTCAGATAAACACATGCACACACAAAATACAGACAACAACCCAGACATGAGCCCAACCGCCTGTGTACGAATGCCTGCCCGCACTCATCAAATCTTAACTGACTTAACTGATTTTCGACCTTTGAGTTCAAGCTTTTAATCAAGCTTTGACTTGTGAGAACGTACACGCTAGACAATCGAGTCGTGAAACAGAAACACACACTTTCTGAGTGGCTTTCTGGGAGCTTGAGGAATCCCAAATACTAGCATGATGAAACGTGAAGTGATTCAACGCTGTAGGAAGTTTCATTTCTCAAGTCCAGTTGATGACACGTCCTGGTCAGCCCGCTCTAATTGGCTATTGCAGGTTTTAGCTCAATTGTCCGATGCCTGTTCCTTTCATACTACACAGGACCTCCCGATTCAAAATGTTTCAATTCAGTTGGCAACGCCCCTGCTTGTTTTGAAGGGTGAGTCACAAGCAAAATTGGCTTTAACATCCTTTAATGGGGAGCGGACATTACTCTCTGTCTCTCTGAAGAGGTGGAGCAACCTTTTCTGTATTGTCAGTGTCAGTAGTTCTTTTGATAATGGACTTACAGACACATAAAAACTGCACAAAATAGCAGACTCAGGATACAGTGACTGGAAACGTGCATAAATAACTGTAAACGACTTTTCATTCCTGTTAAGCAAGCCCTTAATTAGATGATGGTGTGCACATTCTGTGACATTAGCATGGGTAAATGCACTCTCTGTACCTCATCATTACATGGATGATGACACGCTTTCACACTTTTGTCTTATAATTTCTTAATCACACCTGCTTGGGTGTTGTGATTTCCCTCCAAAGATTAGTAAAATGATAAGCATCTTGTTATTTTTTCAATCCTGTGCAATGTCATTCATTTTCTTTTGAAGGATTTTAGCAAGCGTGGTACATTCTTTATGGAATTCTAAAAGCCATTAGAGTACTTGGTGTGACATTAATACTGGATTGTCAAGCATCATTAAACTGAGTGGGCTGAGGTGTGCCTGCATGTGGATGGCTATGTGTACAGAGAGAGAGAGAGAGAGAGAGAGAGAGAGAGAGAGAGAGAGAGAGAGAGAGAGAGAGAGAGAGAGAGAGAGAGAGAGAGAGAGAGAGAGAGAGAGAGAGAGAGAGAGAGAGAGAGAGAGAGAGAGAGAGAGAGAGAGAGAGAGAGAGAGAGAGAGAGAGAGAGAGAGAGAGAGAGAGAGAGAGAGAGAGAGAGAGAGAGAGAGAGAGAGAGAGAGAGAGAGAGAGAATATGTGGGTGTGTAGGTGGGTGGGTGTCTAAAACTCACCTTACTATCAAGTTCAGAGGCACCATTTGTCAATTAAAAATTACTCCAACTGGTTAATATGCATTTTAAACTGAAACTGTTAATATCATGGTTCAAGTCAGGCTTGTGGAGTCCTCCAATGGAATCAAAATGAAAAAAGTAAAAAGTTAATAAAATCCTACAGTCGCAACTTTATTAAAATTTCCTATACTTTATTTCAACTACTATGACTGCTACTCCCACTATAAACAGTGGACTTACAGCAGGATATTATACCGGTGGTCATTAACAATCATGAAATTCACATTAAATGTGGTAAAAAAACTGTCTCATACAATATCACCAAACCAATATTTCTGTTCAATCACAATCTACTCACATTCATAATCATGGACATTTCTCCATATCCACTAGTGGCAATGAGCAATCAGTTTGCCATCGGTCATTGTCATTTAATTAAGTGATTCAGTGTATATGTACTAATGAGCTTAGAGAGCCTAATGACAAATGACTGTCCCCCCCCGCACACACACACACAGCCTCAACCTTCCATCACTGGTACCAGCTGCATGAGTGCCAATTAGATGGAGAGCTAATGAGTTAGATCAGAGAGGTAAAGTTCAAAGACACTGGAGACATCTATTTAGTCGTCGTTGTTCCTTCTCTTTCACGTCGCAGCCTCACTCTCTCAGCAGTTTTCCTCTCTCTAACTCTGTATCACTTTCCTTTACCCAATCTCTTCCCTCTTTCTAACCCAGTGTTCATTGAGCCTCTTTGGCATAATCCTCATCTTGATTTCCTCTTATTTTGTTTTCGTTTTACATCATTATGCTTTTCTGCCCTTTACTTCCCTAACTTTCCTTGTCTCCTTGTTGTATTCGTTGCATAGAGGTTTACCCTACCCGTTTTTCCCTCCCTCCGTCCTTCCTTCCCTCTCCCAGTTATTTGCAGAGCTCAGCAGAATGCCGTCGGCTGTCCGACCCGTAATCCCCTTTTCTGGAGCCTTGTTGCCATTTTCATCATCGTTCCAAATCGATGTTTAATTATCCCGTGACACGCCCCCTACTACCCCATCCACCCCCCCCCCCCCCTCCAATCCCCGCTCTTCCCCTCGTCATGCGTTCGCTTTCCCCTTCCCGTTCCAAGAGCAAGCCTTTAGATCTTCATGGCTAGAGGGTACAGTAATTAAAAAGACACATGACACGCAGGGAGAGATAGATAGAGAGAAGGGGCGGGAGGGGGAGAAAAAGTAGTAAATAAGAAGACGGCAAAAAAGGAAGAGGAGAGAGGACGGTAAGAAAGAGGGAGTGGGATAGATAAGGAGGCAGGAGAGGAAGAGCAGAAGAGAAACTGGAGAGGATGAGGGAAAGGGAGAAGAGGGGATTTGGATGGTAAGTAGGGATAAGAGAGAGAGAAAGAGAGCTGCTAGATGGATTGCATCCTGCAACGCTCAATGAAATATGACTGAGCAAACTCTTTATTAATGACCGAGCTCCCATAAGCTCAATATTCAAGCCTGGTTCATCTTTGTTTTAAGCTGCCTGGTAGAAATGAATAACACTGGTTTGAAAACTCTTGCATTAACAGTGACTGGTGTTTTGAAGGTGCAAAGACGGAGATGTGCATAATGTTGTTGACGTGTAAAAGCAACTGTTCGACACCAAAGTGCACATGGTTGTCGAGAGTAAGAAAACAGCTTCATCAAATATTTAATCTGTACATTATGCCTGTGTGGAGTTGCCCACTTTTCACTTGCGTTTAGTCCAAACATGCGGGTCAGCTAAGTCATGAATGCTAAATTGTTAATTTACAATATTGTATATGTGGGGATTTGTTAATACAGCACTTTGACGGGAAAAGGGTGCATCCATTCTTTATGTCCTGAACATTGCTGGCTATAGACATCAGGAGACCTTTAATATGGCAAATAATGAATGCAGCTTAATGAATCACAAAACATGTATAGGTAGGGAATACATAGATAGTAGTAAAAGCATTTTACAATACTCAAAGAGCTCATTATTTTCTGAGCTGTGTGATGCTGCTGAGATGAGAAAAAAACTGCCCGAGAGCATCAAAGCAAGGATCAATAGTAAACAAGACAAGTCTAAGTAATTTCAATCAGTGAGATGGAATCCAATGTATTGAATGTATTGTAGTGCAATTTAGCTCAGCAGTAAGCCAGGATGAGATTAAACAACGTATTAAGCTTTTGTCCTTGTCCTATTTGTAAGTGCTTTGCAACCAACTTGGGGAAAAGCTTGTGCATATGAAACGTATATAGGAAGAGTTACATTTATGTATTGTTTTATTTGTCTTGCTTTTGAGCGTTATGTTATTGACATTACTTTAAACTCCCCAGTTTGATGGAAATCTTATCCTGTTATCCTTCATCCCCTGGGGCTTTGGTAAGGGGTTAAGGCTAAGGGTAATGTTTAGGATTAGGGGCAGGATCCAGGGAATTATTGGCATTAACACATAAAGACGGAGCTTCCACCCTAAACGACCAGCTCCACCCCACAGATTGACATTGAAAATTTTGGAGGTCTTTTTTTTTAATTCTAGTTTCTTCTTTTTAGTATATTTGATGGGCTTTTATGGCCTTTATTTGATGGGTCAGAGAGAATGGGGGATGGCTTGTAGCAATGTGGGAAATCGAACCTGGGCTGCTACAGAGGTGTATAGCCTCTTTCTTAAAAGAAAGGAAAGTGAGAAATGATTCCGACCTTGAGCCTTTACCTCTTCTGCATAATACAACTGACTCACTAATGTTTTGAAAAAACCTTAGCAAGCGCTTGCTTTTAAGATCCATCATCTTTTTAAGAAACAACTCTCTTTTGTTGAGTGTGTGTGTGTGTGTGTGTGTGTGTGTGTGTATGTGTGTGTGTGTGTGTGTGTGTGTGTGTGCGTGTGTGCATGTCTGTCTGCAGGTCATGTGAAACATGAGGTGTATTGATGTGGAAGTGTCAGATACCACAGAATGATCTATTCTTTTCCTGTTAGTATAGACTTGAAATGTAAAACTACCGTCCCCTGTATATTAGCCCTTCTTTTTATCTCTCTCCTTGTCATTCACTGATCACTGCATTGTTCAGGGTCTCATCTTGTTACCCCCTTTTTTCCGGTCTCTTCTTTTGTTTCCCTTTGAATCTTATAATCCAAGATTTGATCTATAAATAAAGACACATGTGTTCACACAGCATACATAAACATTGATCCTGTAATTATCTGTTGCTACAGGATACGCTTGTTTTAAAGCTGGGAACACTGTTCCATCGATGTGGAGAAATGCCAGTTTGCAGCTATAGTCCACATTAAGCCTTTCACTCTGATTCACTCTTTGTCCACGTCTTTCTGTCAGTTAATCCATTTGACCTCATTAAATTCCCATTGGTGTATGATTTTGATAATTGTTGTTTATTTTATTTCACAGGTTTAGAGCACATTCAAATTAGCTCTGAATAATAAACAGAGAGAGTAGGAGACAAATCAGTTTATTTCAGGCTTCAGATGTCTACCAGGTCTATCCAGTGCTTTATAAGGGTCAGTGCATTTACTTTTGGCAGTTATATTTAGAAATCACCTAGAAATACAGTCCACAGGACAAGGTTTGTAGATGGCTGACAATCATGAATGTATTTCATTTTTATTTATTTATTGTAATGACTACAAATAGAGGTTCAGACATCATCACTCCAGCATTTTAGTCCACTGTTTGTAATGTATTTATGTTAAGTATACGTGTGTTTGTAAGAGAGAGAGAGAGAGGAGAAATTTGATAATAACAAACTAAAGTGAGGTAAACTGCTATCCATGGTATGTGATTGATCATTACCAGGGGACTCCCAAAATACCCACCAGTAAAAGCCTCGAGGGCTGTTTGAGTGGAATGGTCCTTTTAAATATTACAATCTATTCTCAGTAGCAATGATTGATTTGTGTGCGTGGCAGCATGTGAACTGTTTCAAGCAGCTTCCTAACAAAAGAACAGCGAGCAATCTTGATTTGAATATTTTATCAGTATTTCTACATAATTACAGCACAATATTACTGAGCACTAATCAGACATTTATAACAACTGCAGTGCATAGTGATCAACGCTGCCATAGACAAGTAATAGTTTCTACCAACGGCCGCATCTCAGACCGAAATAAATTCTCCAATCGAAGGTTTCACAGGAAGGGAATCACCTGCACCAACATGAACATGCTCCCAGAGTGGGAACCAGAACAAAACAATACACTCAGACAACACTCATTGCTAAGGATGCCATTGCTACACTGTATCTTAATGAGTATTGTATATACAACCTTTAAAGTATAATCAAAACAAGTACACCACGCAACTCTGTTGTGGTACTTCATGTTTAATTATCAATGCTTCCCGACTCACGTCAAAATGTCCTCACAATGATGGTATTGAACTAATATTGACCCTCATACCGGCTCTGATAATTAACAACTGAATAACCTGAAATTCAATCGAAACAACTCCCTGCAGACAGATCTGGCGTTCGGTGTAGTATTCTTTGATCCTCGTCTACATAAACATTCTGTTTTAAGCATTTAGCTAATGCTCTTAGCCGGAGTCACTTACAGTAACTTCAAAGCGGTGCCAACATTAATTTTCATTTCAATTTTATTCATTTTTGTTCACACTAGTGAATATGCAAAGGCAGAGAGGGGGAGAGTAGGGCAGAGGGAAGAGAAGATGCAAGAAACAGAAGTTACAGGTTAGACCTGAGGAGATGTGAAAGAGAGGAGGTGGGTAGAAAGAGGAGAAGGAGGCAAGACTGACGGGGATGAGCAAGGGGGAGTGAGGAAGGGGCCAGGAGCAAGATGAAAAGGAGGAGGAGAGAGAGAGGATGGGAGAGAGAGGTAAAGGCAATAGAATGGAAAAGATGGAAGGAGAATGAAAGATAAAAGGGAGTGGGAGGGTGGAAGGAGGAAGCGGTGCCTCATTATAGGAAAGAAAGGAGCCTGGCTCAGCTCCGAGCAGACGACCTTCCATCAGGGGTCCCACTGAACGCACCACACAGTCACTGAGCTCCTGAACACACAACCACCATCTCTTATTCATTCAGACTGGGAGAAGAAATCGCCGCCCATAGACTCACACATACACACGCCCAGAGTTATACTGAAATTTAGTAGACATATATCCGGACAGAGCGCTGCCAGTGAGAAACAATCAAAAGTGAAACTATGACAGGTTGCTGAGTTTTCACTTTTGCTCCCCAGCACATTGGTTTAAATGCATCTCAGTGGTATCTGGCTGTCGTGTCTTTCTGCAGGATGTGTGGTGATCTATGACTTATTCTCAGTTTAGTGTCGGTGAAATGAACTGAAAAAAAAGAGGATATGTCTGAATTCAAGAAAACAAAGGGGCTGTGATGCTCAGTGACCGAATCACAGAACTGGCTTGTTGGGTTTGGACAGATGCCCAGACAACGGGCTGTCTGCGGCTGTAACGACTTCATTGTGCCTGAAATGTGTTGTGTAGGTTTTATGTTCTTTGGAAATAACGGCATGAAAACATTTTTTTGGGGGGGGATCAGAATAAGGAACTCGAGGGGTTGATACTACATCGGGGGTCTGAGGTCCATCCCAAAGACAGAAATGTGAACACAAGGGACGTTTCTTTTTCATTTCTTCAAGATAATAATTTATGGTTCTTGATGGAAACAACCAGGAGAGATCTTATAGGTTGTTGCTTCCTGCAGCTGGAAGACTTCACCACCAGCACTGCCCCCAGTTGACCACATGCACCTTATAGAGCTAGCTCAGGTTTTTCATCTAATCTAATTGTGCGATATTTGTTTTCTATCCTCTATTACTACCTCATGGATGTCCAACTTATATAAAATGGATGTTCTGTTTAGATTGCACATTTCCCTGTGTTTATATTAAATCTTTACTTATTTATTAGTCAGACTGAGTGTCTGTTTTCACTATCCTCTGCTGTGACTCAGCACATTTCCCCATAATGGGACTGTAAAGGATGATCTTGTCTAATCTCTTAGAAGTATTTAGTCCGACTGGAATATACATAGTGACAAAAATGATAGGGGTGAATCTCTTTCCCCAATATCTTGTATTTTTCCAATAAAAGTATGAAACTGCATTTTAATGTTGAGGTGGAAAAATACAAGACATTCCTTCCTGCCCTCTACTTCAAAAAATGAATTATTCATGAAGTCTTCTCAGAGCTTGTAACATACAATGTTCCGGGATGTCGTCAGTCTCGTTAGAAACATCCCCAGCACCTCTAAAATTACCCAAGCAGCTGAGATCTTTTACCTGTTGTGACATTCTGACACTTTTTTGCAACGGTTGCACTTATAAGCAATTAACACATCAGAACAGGGATAACATATAATTTGCATGCAACAGCTTTTGCAAGTGAAAGTTTGAACGTGTTGGATTAAATATCCTGTCTCCATATCCTGTGTTTAGTACAATAGTGAGATAGTTATTTTGTAACGGCGAGTTTGTTTCGATTGTGTTGTTTCGGTTTTATGCGTCTCTCTTGTCCTGAGCTAACGGCCTCACACAGGTACTGAGCAATCACTGCTAACTGTGGAAGCAGCGTCCTGTCTCTGCTAATAGGCCGATAACTCACTAGCAGTCTCGTCTAAGTGGCCAATTTGACTTTGGTATACTCTTGTGTGCTGTATATGCCTGTGTGTGTATGCTTGTGCGTGTCTACATATGAACTATTGCATGTTCATGAGTGGGATCTATCATTTATTTTTGTGGCCAGTAATGCTTCTCCCTCTCTATCACTCTCCAGCCGCGTCTCTCCGACTGCGTCCATTTGTTCTTCTTTCCTTCCTTTTCTCTCTTTCTCCTCTTCGCCTTCACTCATCAGGGAAGCTGCAGTAATGACTCGCCTCAATAATCACCACACACACAGCTCTTGCGAGGTCTCACATCACACACACTGTCATAGTCACACATGTGGAAAGGTGCGAGTGCTTATTATAGGCTTCATAAACAAGGAGATGGAGAGAGCAAGAACAGAGAAGACGAGACGATGCGCTAGACGGAAAAATACTTTAAAGTCTGCAGACTTTGCCTCCGACTGTGCTCATAATTTCTTTGTGTGCGTGTGTGTTTGTGTTTAAGTGCATTTCTGTCAGTGTGTGCTTTACCTATAGAGCAGCATTCCAAATAGTGCATGATCAGGTTTCTGTTTATGTGTGAGATATGTGTTATCACATTTGCTGGAACTGCATTTGCATAAACCAAGTTTGCAGAGATTGTACGCGTGAGGGTGTAAACATGTAACCAAGCAGATCGTGTCAGTACATAACATCATGTTTGTTTTTTTTACCGCTTGAGATGTTCAGTCAGCCGGAGCCTTCCCGTCTCCTTTCGTTTTTACCTCACACTCTCCTTGCACTCTAACTGTATGTCTGTGAGCTTAATCTCTCCCAGCAGCTCACCTCTACGTTTTTTTGTCTTTGCTGTTCTACTTAAGCATCTCTCTCTCTCTCTTTCCCTCTCTCTGTGTGTCTATATCTGCCTTGTGCATACTTAGAGAAAGTTAATGCCTTAATTCATTATGTTTTAATACATACATAGCAAATCAGGGCAACAGTGGATTATCCTTAAAAACTCAAGTGAGAACTTCACTTGACCTTGAGGATGGTGTTCGACTGAAACGTTTTTTTTTGTGTAGGGAAACGGCAAAGCAGATAATTCACGTCAATGTCAGTCACTGTGTCCCAGAATATTTAAAAGACGTGTGTGTGCGTCCATGTATTACTCATGTTTTGGGGACCTCAATATATATTTACACAGCACATTATTGGGACGTGTCTACCCTATGAGGACAAAAAGCAATTCCCCATAACTTAAATCATGAAATGTTAAGGTGAAGACATGTTCAGGTTAGGTTAAGGTTGAGTTAGGTTTAAATTAAGGTTAGGATTAGGTTAAGGTTAAGGTGGAGGTAGGTTTAGGTTTATGGTTTAGTGGTAACTATGATTAAGGTTAGAGTATGTCTCAATGAAATCAATGTAGGTCAATAGAATGTCGTCTGAAGTCCAAGTGTGTGTGTGTGTGTGCGTGCGTGCGTGTATTTGCAGGCCACAGCTACACACACTGCAGGATAATTGTGGCTTTCGGTTTTGCAGACTAATCTTGAGAGTGAGGACATTTAGTTTCTCAGTTTATCACAACTCGGAGTGTGTGTGCATATATAAATAGATAGTGTGTTGTATTTTGAGTGGGTTTTCCCGGGCATCAGGTCGGGGAACTTACTCAGCACATGAGGGTGAGTGCATTCAATTAAAGTATTTGGGAAAAAAGCGTAAATTATGGAGTTATGCACTTTTCATTTAGCGGCAGAACTACATTAAAATGGAGGGATTTAGCAGAGGCGGGATCTTCTGCTTGACAGTATTGAACTGGAAACATGTTTTTCCTGAGCCCCTAAAACCTTCAGCGTGTCTCAAGTACAACTTGTCATTGAACTCAAAGTCTATCCCAGCCCTTACAAGACTCTTAAGCCATTTACAAGCATCAGCCTCAGCCCCACTCTCTCCCCCTATGGCCCACTTAGATGGATGTAAAATTAGGCTTTAATCTGCCAGCTGAACTAAATACATGCTCCCCAGTGTCAACACTGCTCATTCCACAATATTTCATCTTCCTCTCTCTCACTCTCCTCTCCATTTGTTCCCTCTTCCCCACCCCCCTCTAAAGTTCAAATGCTCGCCTCTCTTCTTCGCTCGTTCAGTCTCTCCTTCTCTGTATTTCATCTATGATAGATTTAGCTAAATCCAGCCCATGTCCCCCACTGTCAACACTGCACTTAAAATGAATTTAATCTGGTCGCTCTCTCGCTGCCTTTGTATCTGTTGCCCTCTCTCTCTCCCTTTCTCTCACTCTCTCCCTCAGCGGTTGATGGGCTGTGAGCGGTTTGCAGATCGATGGTTTTGATAAATGGGAGGAAATCGGGCTGTGGCCTCTGAAAATCTAAACTATTACAGCTGGTTAAGGAGCTGACTGGTTAACCGTCTGTCTTTGTGTGCATGTGTCAAATTGACAGAGGCAGACAGACAGGACAGGAAGAAGATAGACAGGCAGTATAATTTGGTTCTTTATATGTCATCTTACAGAAATTCAGTACTTATTCCAATTGGCTACAAAAAACTCCAGCAGTACAGAGTACTCTTTATTCAAATTACTGTTATTACTATGGTTTATTGGCATTTTGTGTCACAGTTGCACATTTCTACCATCCATTCCTTTCACGCTAGGAGGTGAAATCACCAAATTACAAGAGATGAGAGACGTGGTCCGAGCAATTACCTCAGAAAAAAATACCAGCACCTTGCCACATTCTACCTCATTTGCATGCAACTCCCATTTTGTTGTTCTGTCGTGTGCATTTCAAGGTCACAACACCAGCAAAGTGTAGCACCACAGCTTCAGTGCCAGTTCCAATCATGGCATTCAATGTGGTTGCAATATATCTGTGGCATCATAGTAGGTTCATGTTTTATCTGGATATATGATTCCAAATTGATGTCATTTGGGAGGTAGTCAGCTGCATAGTTTTAAATACAATAAGAACACAGTGAAATCATCTCACTTAATTGCATTTCAGTTTATCTAAACAGCCACAAGCTTGCATGGAAAAATAAATGCAGCCAACATTGAATGGTAATAAAGACGGAGACTCTTCTCTCTTTAAGATCTGCGATGGAATTAGAGAGGACCATTCAAAACAAATATGAGCTTCTGGCCAACTGGTTTCATTACTTGGATCAAAAATTAAATAGATAAAATAGCCTGAGTTATAGAAGCAGGCGTCTGGCCAAAGAGACAAGCATGTTAACTCTGTCTGGCTTAAGCTGCATGGAAATTGGGTCAGAATATCCACTGCTCGACTGAGGCGGCACCTGTTACACAAGTAGGTTTATACCTGTCTGGACGTCAGCGCTCTGCAGCTGTCCGACACTTATTACATATTTAATACATATTTCTCTTTGTAATTCTTCAATAAATATTACATTTTTTAACTTTGATTTTATATGTTTTGATTGAGTAAAAGCTGCAAGCTGAGAATGTAATGCCCATGCATGCATACATGTTTAGGATGTATTCATTGAGTATATACGTATACTAAAGTTCACCACCGGAGTCAATGTAACATACATGTGAGTAATGACTCACTAAGCCAAAGGGGAGCAAAGCAGGGCAGCTTTCAAAGTCAGCTTCTATACGTCACTCTCTATCAATCTGTGGCAGAGAATGTTCCTGGTGAGACTGTGTATAACTGCAGTATACAACACAAGGATTCTTGGTTATGCAACTAGGAAAAACATAAACTCTTATCTTTCTTTTGTGGGAAAAGTAGAGCATTATACCAAATGTGAACTGTACAATGCCAAGCCATATTTCATATACTGTCTATTTTCCATTAGCTCTTCTTAAAGCCTGCAGCCTGTACTTTGCATAGTAAAAAAAGGACCGTGAGTCAACCTGTCTCTTTCAGCATTTGTCAGCACAAAATAATGCAATTTAGAAGTTGTGGGGAAACGTGTTCCTGGACAACTAGCACAATTCAAAAAAAGTCTCCCTCTGCAACAGTTTCCTGTAGAGGCATTTCCAGAAATGTTGTATATTTATTACATTAAGATGTCTCTTTTGTTTATTAGGGGTGTTGCAATCCAAGAAAGAGATGGGCCGAATGCATTGGCATGACATGGAAATAAAACATATATATGTAGGTTAGTCAAGAAGTACCACTGTATGAATAATGAAGAGAGGAATGTCAGAAATGAAAGACCAGACATGTGAAGCCACAGCCTCTATAAAGCAGATGTGACCATATGACACAATCTGATTACAGAAATGACAGATGCAGGATGAATAAGAACTGGAACTTCTCATCAGGAGTCTCATAACTGCAGTCATCTTAAAACTTGGGGTTCTGACTGTATTCAGCAAAGTGCATAATTTCCAAACACTGAAATAATGTGTGTGTATTAAAGCAAAACATTGTTTCTTGTGATGATACAATACTTTGCCACAGTCAACACTACAGTGATGTATTACAAAACTAAATACCTCTTGCCAGGATCATTGTCCCATTTAGTTCTAATTGTTTGTCCTGCTGAACATTATGTTTTATGAACTCAGTCCTAATCGTCTCTCGCTGTTTGTCTGGGGTACGAGCTCATCTGAATAACCCATGAGACGAGAGTGGGGGTTCTGTTCATAATTCAGTACAGGCAGAACGATGGGGACTGGACCCGAGTGCACAATATTATTCAGCGCATATCTGCTCAGAAGGTTGGTTGTTGACTTAAGCGACTTTTCAGAAGTGTAGTATGTGCGGATGGGGAATCTCCATACACACACAGACACACAGGAAAAAGCAATCAAGACAAAATTTCCTTGAAAGATAAATGACGGTAAATAGCCAACGACACTAAGAGGCTCCAAATTGGAGACGGCTCAATGCTCAGTGTACAATAATAATTACACTAACAATCAAGTGCAACCTCCACACACCCACCCGACTCAGCTACTTTGCTGCTTCATTTATAAACCAGGCTTTCCCCTATCATAATAACACTTCTACCATTATAAGCATTCTGGGAGAAAGGAAACGTTATTGGCCTGGATCTAAGTCTCTGCCCCTGAGAGGCTTCGAGAAATGGGGCTTGTCTTATATCTCAGCACTAAATAGAAAGTCACACGTGAATGCATTACAAGATATTGTTTGAAAGGAGAGAATACCAGAATAACTATTGTCCTTTTCCAGTGTTGTACTGTGGGATATTTGCCGTCTTGTTATGTTGCTAGGGTCAGAAGTGTTTTAGCATGGATATAAAAGGAGTCTTTCAGAGTTAGGCAGCCTAAGTGTTTGAAGAGCGGAAATCTGGGATCTCAGTGTGACGCAGCCTGACTCGGAGCTGTGTCAACAAAGAGGGAGACGGACGAGGGATGAACAAAATTAAGTATTTATTATGACACTAAGGTTTAACAAGCCAAAGTCAACAGCAGAGTGAAGTACAGCCGTCTGCAGCCGGGAAGGGGCTTTTCGAACCGGAAGAGCCGTCCTGATATAACCAGCCCGGACACAGCTGTGGCTCATCAGCCTGATGACCCATCACTCCACCAGGACACCGGAAAGAGACGACCCCTAGTGGAGTGGAGGGTCGTCACACCCCCACCCATAAAAAAAACGTTCCCACCTGGAACCGCCAGCCTTCGTCAGCCCCGCCACCTAGTAACTCCGGTCCCCAGAGAGAAAAGCAAAGAGACACAGACAGAGCAGGTAAAACAAAGACAAAATGAATACAGAACTTAAGAGCAAGGTGCTCTCGACAAGGCATCTGCCACAATATTTTCAGAGCCTTTGATGTAACGGATATCCAAACAGTAGGCTTGCAAAAACAAAATCCAACGCATCAACCTGCGGTTTGGACAAAGCACCGAGTGCAAAAAGGTGATCGGGTTGTGGTCTGTGTAGACCACTAGAGGAACACTGGAGTCTACGTAGACTTCAAAATGCTGCAATGCCCAGATGAGTGACAATGTCTCTTTTTCAATGACCGAATAATTTAGCTGAAAAGAATTAAATTTCTTTGAGTAAAAACTCACGGGACGGTCAACACCCTGGGTGTCACTTTGAAACAAAACAGCACCTGTACCTACGTCACTTGCATCCACATGAAGTTGGAAAGGTTGATCCATGCATGGAGCTGCAAGAACAGGGGGTGAGCAAAGAACAGACTTCGCATTATCAAATGCTTGCTGACAGGACAATGACCAGATGTATTTTACTGTACCCTTGAGTAGGTCAGTCAGAGGAGCGACAACCATAGAAAAGTTCCTACAAAAACTGCGGTAGTAACCCACAAGCCCAAGGAACTGCTGGAGCTCCTTTTTAGTGGTGGGCACTGGGTAGTGCTCAATGGCAGTCACTTTAGCCTGAAGGGGCCGCACAATCCCCTGCCCCACTACCTTGCCCAGGTATCTAACTGTGGCCTTAGCAAACTCACACTTTGCCAGTCAACCGGCGCTACCGAGGCCTGTCCCTCTAACTGCCTACCCAAAATCTAAATAAGCTCCCCCCCTGGTCTTCAGGCGCTTCTGTGGCGGGCTCCTTAAAACACCAAGCCCGATAGTCCGGTAAGGCAACCAGAAACTGGCGACCTCACGCCGCAACTACGGAGTGTCCCCGAGCAAATGCTACTAACCACTCCACGCCACATTAACCACCCCCCAATCGAATTCCAAAGGGAAGACGCTCTTCTCCTACCAGGGACAGAACACGGCAACTTACCCCTGACGTGACTACAAGACAACAGCGGAACACAACCGATAACAAGATAGCCCTTCCCCCAGCACAACTGCCCGTCTACACAATACACGATACACAATGCTTATTCAAATACCAAAACTACTCACCGCACTCGTCGCTCTCCCAAACAACCACCACTCACAGCCACTGCTGCTACCACTACTAACCTCTGACGTCACACTCAAAAGGTTAACCACAATTGGACGAGCCCCCATGTGACGCAGCCTGACTCGGAGCTGTGTCAACAAAGAGGGAGACGGACGAGGGATGAACAAAATTAAGTATTTATTATGACACTAAGGTTTAACAAGCCAAAGTCAACAGCAGAGTGAAGTACAGCCGTCTGCAGCCGGGAAGGGGCTTTTCGAACCGGAAGAGCCGTCCTGATATAACCAGCCCGGACACAGCTGTGGCTCATCAGCCTGATGACCCATCACTCCACCAGGACACCGGAAAGAGAGACGACCCCTAGTGGAGTGGAGGATCTCCCGACGTCAGAAATTAACCAGAGAGAAAATCCGTCAAACAACAAAGAAAGACGCCTGTCACAGATAATGAGCTCAGAAAAAACTGAAGTGTAAAAAATGTTAGCTGTCGGTCAAATTGATGATGCGAGAGGAGTGACGGCGAACAGAGGAATGGACTCGCTACGGGAACTCAGGCAGCTGACTGAGCGACACTGGGACAGTGAGCAGAAAGTCCACGCTGAATATAAAATCTGGGTTCCACATTTGTAAAAAAAAAACAATGCCCCCCCACCTTAACCCAACCCCAGCCCCCCTGGGGACACTATACATAAATGTTATTGATTTTGAAAGGGTATATTTTTATTCTATCGGTGAATGTCCCTGGACTCTGTAACAGCCTCTGGGTTAAACCATGAACACTCTTAAACCCCCAATACAGCGATAATCTGCTCTTGCTGGAGCGTTCTTCACAGTCAGTGTCACAAAGACATTCTCCTACAAATGATAATGTAGCCATCAGATAATGTGTTTGTGTTTGTACTTATACAGAGGTCTTTTTGAGGACCAGTTGGAGTCTATGACCTACAGACTAAGAACATTTAGGAAAATGGGGACATTTTGGGCGGTCCTCACTTGCTGGCCTCGGTTGTTTCATGCTTAATACCTGGTTTTAGGGTTAGATATTTCGTTTTGTTGGTTAAGGTTAGGGTAAGGGGCTAGGTATTGCATTATGCCAATGAAAGTCCTCACTCGGATAGATGTACAAATGTGTTAGTGTGTGCGTTTGTGCGTATGGCTTTGTGGTGACGGCTGGAGGACGGATTAGGTTTTGACTTTGTGTGTTTGTGTGGGTCCAAATCCCTAACAGAGCTAGCTGACCTCTGGGCGGATGGAGAAAAATGAGTTCATCCTCAAGATAAATACACACAGACACTCTGTGGAACATGCACAGATGGAAGAACACGCACACACACGTACACACAGAGAGGTTTGGTTGAATAATGGCCCAGTGAGTGGTGTGCCTATGGGGAAAGCTGTCAGTTTAATTGAATCCAGTATTCTCCATTCTCCCTGCCTGCTAATTGATTCTGTCAGGCTCTTCTGCTTGACAAAGAGACTGACATTTTCCCCTGCATGGTTATGACTGTCACAGTGTGAGTGACTGTGTGTGTGTGTGTGTGTGTATGTGTGTCATTGTGTGTGTGTGTCTGCCCTTGCGCATTATTTACTGAGAGCTACAGGAGTCTATGTGTGTGTCGACTGGTGTATTAAGCACATTATTAATGTAGGAGGACAGGGAAGTCCTGCTGGCTGAATATGTGTGTATGCGTTTACCCATAGGTATTCATGCTCAGATGAGTTATATCAATACACAGTGAAGTAACCATGACCAGTCACTGCACCAGACTGACTCCGCAGGCTGCAGGATGTTTTCAGTAATCTGTAATTTCATTTTCATTTTCAACCGAAAGGGCTTTTCGATCACTTAGTCATTAAAGATGTATGAAAATAGTATGCTGGAATATTAATAAATAATATTGTTGGACAACTTTAAGTCAACGGCACAGCGCTATATGATTTAGCAGACTATAAACAAACACAATGACCAGCTATGATTGGTGCATTCTGGGAAATGTTTAGCAGTTATGTAGCATCTTAGCTCTTCTCAAGTTTTTGTACGATTACTTGGAAGGAAAAGAACCGGAAAATGTCTGGTGCAACAAAGTAGGACATTTTGGTTTTAACAATCAGCCAAGCTATTTCGTTTCATGTCTAAAAGCTTGGAAATGGTCAAAGCTATCAATGAAATAGTTTTCTGACAGTCACTTCAGATTCTTCACTTCTTCTTAAAAAATATGACTTTTATTATGCGTGTCTAACTTTGTCTGGCTGTCGATCATTAATGCGAGGGGGAACATTTTACCCAAGTGTCGGCTCCCACATCATTTTTATTTCATTACATGTCAACTGTTGATGTATTGCATTCACTTCAGTCAGGACACTCCAGGCCCTCTGCTGCCCTTTTCAAACGGTATGAGATTGGCAGTGGAAAAAACACACATACCCACAAACAATAAACACAAGGTTTTGACCAACATGCAACCTAGAAATGTCAGTCCGACAGTTAGGGAGTTTAAGAATTGCTGAAAGTGTTCTCGCAAAACAAAAGTGTTTCTTGCTCACACGGGACAAAACTATGGATTTCATCTGTACTGTGTCCTCAACAAGAAGTCGAGTCATTAAGTTTAAAAACAAACAAGCTGTCTTGAGCCAAAGAGCAGAATTATTTCTCGTTGGGTCAAGCCAATCTGCCCCGGCGCATTAAAGGTGCAGTGAAGCCAGAATGAACCAAGGAATCAAGGGTTGCCATATTAGTCTGTGTTACAGGTGTTAGTGGGTGTTCAGGCACATGGAGATTACTTACCTTGCCCACCCGCCACATCATCGCTTTCTTTATTTATATATGTAGGTGTTTTGGTTCATTTGCAGTTTAAATTTTTTTTGTTGTAATGACTTCTCCACGCAGCAGTGGAGTCACATCGTCATAGGAGTAGAGTCTTATCAGCGGTTGAGAGGAGAGTTGACCATGTGGTGTTACAAGAAGGTCAAAACTTTATGGACGTTTTTAGATACACACAGATAAACCATATTAGAGAGAAAGAGAGACAGCAAGTGAGTGGGAAAGAGACAGTGGTGCGAAGCGCTGTTCATTCTACAACGAAGCAACAATGCAAAACCTCTCAATGATCTTGTATGTTATTATGAGAAGTGGACTCTCACAGTTTAGATAGGCAAAGGGAAAGGGCTGCACACAACAGCAAGTGCAGCTGGAAACTGAAGCTGCAAGCCATACAATCCATTACACTCTTTCCTTTTAAAATGTCCGGAGTAATCGATTACATCTGTTAAAGCCAAGTGGGAAAATTACAACAGTGTGGCATCTCTATTGCAAACCTCATGTTGTAGAATTGCATTGCTATGGCTGCAAGTCTGCATGAACCTTACTGATAAACATGTAAAGCAACCAGGTACATAATGTGGATCATTCTATCATGGCCGACACCCATTTAGCTCCATTAGGTCAACATTTGGCATTGATAGAATTTTGCAGCACTTCTCCTATTGTAGCTGTTTGATCTTTACTGTACTTTCTATAAGCAACGTTGTGCATCCGGTGCTATTTCAGGACACTGGAGTAACGCTGTTCACTGATGTATGCAACAACAAAACATAAGCTTTATGAATGATGCAACATACTGTATTTACTGTACTGTGTGTGCTAAGATAGCTAGTTGAAAGGTCGGGGCACTTCATGCTTCGCCAGGTTAGTGACAGACTTTTAAAGCATGACAAGGTAACTGCATAGGACAGAGCGCACACTAAAAATAACCAGCTGTGGTGCTGCAGCCAACTTGAAAACCTCTTCAGCTCACCCAGGCAACGCTACATGTCAATGTCTGTCTTTTGCCTCCACAGTTTATTCTCTCTCTCTTTCTGACAGGCGATCTGTCTTTCTATGTTCGACTGAAAATCTATTCACCTGTCTCTTTATCTCCCTTCAGCCTGTCCCTCTATCACTCCATTCATCATCTGCCTATGTGTCGCCTGTGAGTCTGGCTCTTCCACCAGTGTGCATACACACAACATGGAGTAGACACAACTAATCTCAGAATAATCTCTGCCCGGATTATCTCTTTCTATTTGCCGGGGTGATGGGATAGGAGGAAATACAGAGGAGGAGAGAGAGATTAGAGTTACGGGGTCAGTAACTTCCGCAGTTTGTTCAGACGCATCTCATCAAAACAACAGCAGCAGATTTAAGACGTTTACAGGTATTTAACTGGGGTGAAGCCGTCCTCAGAATGGTTTATTGTGCTGCGTCAGACAGATATTTTTGAAAAGAGCCGTTATCGGACGAATTGTTATCACTTCTACTCTGCAATTACTGAGTCATTATATTGAACAGCATTGTGAGTGCATCGGAGAGTGTGGAGCTGTTGCTTCTACAAGTATTTTTGATAATAAACACTGTTAAAATGTAGTGTTATAAATATTACATCAGCCGCTTGCTTAGAGAAAATGTAAGCGCAGTCACACAGAGGTAGTTTGTGTTTTTAAACTTGTACCTCAGTGTTTCCACTGAGCATTTGGACATAATATCTTCTAATAGACATATAGTACACTTAGTGTTTAATTTTTAATTATTTTATTACTTTACACAACAAATATTTATATACCGAATTGACTGGGCATAATTAAAGTATAAATAAGTTAAATGGTCACATAAACTCATCGTTAATCACATGATCATAATTCATGAAGTTCAGAAATGCATTAGATATATGTTCTTTCCCTGTGTCAGGATTTTCCTTTGGGCAATGGCCTCATTTATTTTACCTTTAATATGCAAACCATGGGATTGCAATTAAAACACCTATGGTTCTTCCAGGATTTGTGATCAGTGAGATAATTCTCCAACCAATGTCCAATTAATCTCAATTTGCATATTGAGTGTAAAATAATTCAGGTCCCACCTGATGAAAGTGCTGCTTCAGCCTCCACGT
This sequence comes from Limanda limanda, assembly GCF_963576545.1. Classification (NCBI taxonomy): domain Eukaryota; kingdom Metazoa; phylum Chordata; class Actinopteri; order Pleuronectiformes; family Pleuronectidae; genus Limanda; species Limanda limanda. Next base: position 11,466,108 of record NC_083641.1, read on the forward strand.
ATAAATCCTCCTGGAGGGAAAAATAAATCCTCTCCAGTACATTTTCATTGATTAATATAAAAGTTATGACCATGTTTGTCATTTTTATGAATTTATGAATTTGTTAAACATTTCATTCATCCTAGTGTTTTGCTTTCATAGAGGAACATGTTGCATCGGTGTTAGGTCATTACCAAAAGTCCACATCTGTTAGAAATACCATCATTTCAAAACACATACCACCCCTGTAGTTTTACTACAGCATTCTTAGGGATCAAGATTAAAACAGGTTTAGGGTCTTAGCTTTTTTTCTTTTCTTTTCTTTAATCTATACATTCAACCTTTATTTAACCAGGAAGTCCATTGAGATGAAATTCTATTTTCCGAGGGAGACCAAAATAGCACATAATTTTCAAAGTTATAGTGTGATGTTACAACACAGGCCATTACTGAAATACAATATTAATATAAAAAAATGACATGATGACATGTATTTATCCCATAAAGGTCAGCCACTGTCCTCAGACTTGGGGATAAGGTCAGAGTATTAAGTCAAAGATCATTACTGCAGAGCAGCCGCAACAGCAGAAGAGATTACTCTGGTGGTCGTCACGTGGGACATCATCTTCTATATTTAAACAAAAGGGTTGGGTAATGTTCCACTCTGTTCACAGCCCTTAAACAAATACTGCCCCTACGGAAATTGCCCTTTTTCATTCCAGAGCAGCAGCATGGATAAAGAGGCCACAGCATGAGCTCGGTATTTACAGTCATCCCTGCTGAGGTTTCCTTTAGTAAGACAAATCCAACCGGGCCTGTAGCTGACCATAACCTGTGATCTCTGTTTGGTGGGAAGACATGTGGAGAAGCTGTTTCCTTACAGAGATCAATACAACTACTGTTTTAAAGAGTTGCATGAGCAGAATTTAGATGTCAAACTGGTATATACTGTGTGTGAGTATAGAATCCTTATAGTGAAAAATCTGAATAAACTGAAAGGGCAAAAAAAAAAGAGGAGTCTATAGAAATTCAATCATCCAAAGGTCATTCCTAAGTATTAACGCAGAAATTCACTTCTGTATTTTCACATAAAGGACATTGTCTCTCCTCTCTAAGCTTTAAGCTGGTAAATCCTATGTATCTGCATTATTACATCTGCCTCTATATTTATCTTGCATAGGATGTCTGCTATAACAAATGGCCACGGCTAGCCGACTGCAATATATAAAGTATTTAAGCTGAATGTTAAGTCTCGGCCTGTTGTTATTTAGACAATAGCAACTCCAGGGATTAGCGCTGTCGTTCTGATATTAGTTATCCTGCGCCCTCTGACTCATTGAGAATGAATGTCATGCATCTCTTAACACTGAATCATACGTCTACCGGAGAGTAATATTGATTTATTTTATCTTTGAGGGCACAGAGTTAACGGTGGAGATCAGCTTCATTCAGGCAGAAAACGCAGTGACGGGGACACAGTGGTGCTTGTATATTACAGTGCGTCGCGGAGGCAGCTTTTCGAGATTTAATGTACAATAACTTCAGGTGCAGAGCGCCGCTAAATCAACTGACCCACTTATACAAGCGAGTGCAAGTCGTACAGGCCGTCCTTACACCTGTGCTTCCACTGGGCGTGTGAAGTGTACATCAGCCACAAGAGAGATAGTTCCAGTTCACTCTTACGCAACCACTTACCTTCCATCCCTCATTCACTTTGCATCGTGCATCCCACTAAAAACCTGCCCCCCTAAGGTCTGTTCCATATTGAGCAGCAAGATGTCGTGTTCAACTTCTGTCTACCACAGAGCGATGTTGTTTCCTTGCAGCGTTCCTCGCATATTCCAGGAATACTGTACCTGTATTAATATCCACCCAGCGAGGAGGGAATTACAAAGCCCCAAGTCTGCCATTAAAAGTGTAAGATGATGAGATTTACTGTCATTATCAAAATGGTGCTAATATGTTTACCTCCTCTCCCCAAGCAATCACTGTTTGTGTATCACCCTGGTCTGGTGGGGCTCTGTGCAGTGTGCTCAGCGGTAAAATAAGTCCAATGTGATCTTTCTGGTGAAAACTGTGCAGAGAAAAGGGTGGATTCATATTCACGACTACAATTGAAATCATAATTACAAACCAAAATAAATGCTTATTTTAGCAGAACTTAACACATTCAAAAATCAGCACCTCCGCTGCTCATGATCCAAAAACCGCCTGATGCCTACTGCTGTGACAGTGTTCATTATTCCTGCCAGTCTATTCGTTGTGAGGGAGTTACTTGGAAGCAGTAAAGGAAATGATCAGAATTTCTTGGCTCTGCCTTAATGACCAAGAAACATCACCACTCGTGTTGAATGTTGGTGTCATGCCTGAGATGGTTTACTACTGATTATGTTTAAAGCCTGACATAATGATAATGGATACTTACTATTTCATGGCTGGAGAGTATTGTCTATGGCAGAGAAACTCAATAGTATTACCTCAGCCAAGGGGTTAATGTTGTCGTCTATTTGTTTGTCTGTCAAAAGGATTACACAAAAACTACTGGATGGGCTACGCAGACACTCAGTGGAAAAATGTGGTATGGGTCAGGGACAAACCCGTTAAAATTTTTTTGTGGATCCGGATCAGAGGGCTGATCCAGGAATGAGTTTGCTTGTGTCTTTCAACATTTTCATTAATATTTAAGAGAATAATTACTGGATGTTGATACATAAAATTAAATAAAGCAGTTTCTTAAGTGGACTGTTGGGCCTTGACCTTCAATGAGCTCCATGAGTGCCATTCTAGTAAGATTCAATGTTCAAATAATAATGAATTCCTCATTGGTCAGTCTGTTTGTTGTTGAAACACCATGGAAACTATGCGGTCAAATTTTCATTGTAGGAGGCAGTAGATTATTTTATTTCTCCTCTGCTTTCATGTTTGAGGTGACAACAGGACAAGGCAGTGTAAAAATCGTTTTTCTGCAGCAGCTGCTCCTTTTGGGGGATCCCGAGTAGCTGTCCTGCCAGCTGGAACCCCCTCCAGCATGCCTCTCCAGCCTGCGCCTACCCCCCAGGCTGCCCTCTCAGTCAGCCGTGACAGGTATACATTCAAAGCGATGCACATGAGGGGACGGCATCCCAACCAGGTGCCTGACAACCTCAGCTGGCTGCCCTGAATGCGGAGGAGTGGGAGCTTAACTCTGAAGCCCTGTGGATTGCCTGGCTCGTCGCTGTGTCACAGATACCGTGCTCGGCCAGCATGTGAATGAATCTCATTCTGGCTGCTTGAATCCATAATCGTACTCCTCTGGACACTGAAACACTCTTGGCTGTAGGTGAAGGTCAAAAAAATAAAAGAAGGATTTATTTTTTGTTGTATCTAAGCGTCGTGATTGGACCCCGAATTTATGCAACCGCTCGATATTGTCTTGAAACTTGGCCGCACAACGCTCGACTGCACAGTGCAAATCTGTCAAGCAAAAGGAGAACATCATTTGTGAATGCAAATGCCATCGTAATGTCACAGATCTGGATACTCTCAGACTTCAGCTTTGAGCATCAAGTGAACCCTGGGTAAGACATTATGAAGACCAAATGTCTGACCCCCCCAAAAAAAGTATCTACTTCCACATACTTCAATGCATCTTAGATAATATATATATTTATAATCGCCTAACTCTTTTAGCATCCGAAAATATAACAAATAGCTGATGTAAATTTGTATTGTTAAGTAAAGTGACCACACTCTACTTGTAAATCCCATTTCTAATGGGCTTAAAGCATATTAAGATGAGTATCAGTGTATTTTGTAGCTCATTTCTAATAGTATGAAATCAAGGATGCAGTCTTTATTTTTTGCTTTCATGTGACTCCTAGTTACATATGATAAATTGTCACTGTGGCTTGTGAGTACTGGACAAAACATCTAAGGCTCTTAAACAGAATCAGTGACATTTCAATCCCAAGTAATAACGGGGATTAGCTTTACATTTTTAGAATCACAACTACATTTGCAGTTGTATCTCAGAAATTAGATATGTTTGTGCCGTAGCCGTCATACAGATCACACTTAATTCCTCCATTCCAACATAATAGTCACTTGCAGTAACATAGAATAGAATGGCAAAACAGGTTATGAATCTGTGTGTTGGCTGAAGTGGAAGCGTGCATGATGCTGAACATGATACGATGAGTTAGGACATTATTTGCTCCTCATAATGATTCATTAAAACAGTCCATCAAAGTGCAGCTCCCATAATGAAATCATATCAGCTGTAACACATTCTGTGATGGGAAATCGGCACTGCATACAAAGTAATTTGTAAAAAAACGACTAGTGTTTATAATGTTGCGATACTTTCCATCAGCTGTGATTTAATCGATAATACTCTCTTCTAAAAACATTAAGAAAACACTAAATTGATTTGAAAAGGGCATGCAGGGAGTAAAACAAATAGGAGAGCCGTTTCCGCGCTAAGGATCTATAACATAGATTTTGTTTTCATCATTCTCTGCTCTTCATAATTGATCCAGCTCTTATTGCTGTATAGGGTCAGACCAGGGGACAGCTGGAGCTCACTCTCATTGATGCAGCCCCTTCACTAAAGGCTGCAATGTTCTCATCTGCTTCTTTTGTTTGCTCCTTTTCTCTCTTGATGCTCTTCACCAAGCAGCATCTGATCTCTGTTTCTTTCAATGTGCAGTATTTTCTTTTCAAGTAGAGTACAAAACATGTTTTTTCCAACATCCTCCATCTGCACTCCATGTCCCCCCTTACATCACACTTATGTAGAGATGCAATGCCTCTATTCATGATAAGATAATATTCTGTCCATGGTTCTGGGTACATAGTGTGACTGGTTTTGTTTTCTTGCCGACATACATAATCCCAACAGTAAGGTGATGATGGTGGTTGCATTAGAAACTGGTAAAACTACTGGGTTTTTGTGCAAAATAACAGAATATCTTTGGGTCAAGTTTCTGATTTTGACTCTGGATATTCCAACTCCCGGACAAAAATGAAAGAAAGAAAAAGAAGCGAAAAATACTCCATCCTTGAGGCCAACGCGCTCTCTGTTTGTATATGTCCTTGTGAAAGTGAAAGTTTCCTCAATAGAAATCCAGGAGGGAACATTTATATAATTCATTGACAGATAACCCTGTGAAATCGTGTTGAAATATTAACTTGCTGTTTTGTCCGTATAGGACCATGGACAGAGGCGGAGTAGAAGTAGTGGGCGTCAAAGAAGAATGGTTAGAAGGCGTTAAAGAGAAAATAAAAAATGAGGAGGGAAAGGGTTGTGTGAGTTTGGAGGAGGAAGGCGATAGATAAAGAGCTACAAAGCTGAAGAGCAAGAACAATAATCCTGCTGGATAGGGCTATTACATTTTCACCCTCCATTAATGACTATTCAGAATAATGTATGAGCTACACAGTCACAATGTCTAAAGGCACTTCAGACGAGTGACACTGTCCCTCACTCATAATGATCATGTCACATGTCGAGAAATCTGCTTTAGGAGAGGGATCTGCTGCAGATATATTAGATTCATATAAATTATATAGCACGAATATTGCCAGCCAGTGGACTGCAAGCAAATCGCTTGCATCTGTATTTGTCTGGTACTGAAAATATTCAGGACTTGTCCATGAACTGAACATAAAGATGGACGACATGTCTCCACTTCCAGCTGTCAATCATGACATTTTACCCTGTTTTTAAAACCAACTTACCCAGAAAGACTTATAAGAACTAATTAAAATGACACAGGGAATCTTCGTAAAAATGTGTGATCACCATTAAGATTCATGATGCTTTACAGTCTCTTTTTTAATTCCTGCCACAAGATGGAAACCCATGTCCCACCTTCCAAAATAACTAACAGCTTAAAGGCAATTAAACATATGGTGTAGGCATGATCACAGTTGGCATGACAACAAACTTGTTTCCCTCTCAGTTTAAAGAATGTTGATTAGTATTTCTTTGCTGAATGAAGTAATAACTCTAAGTATATCAGCTTTGAAATTGCTAACCAATAATCATTTCTAAAAAGAAATGCCGACATTTTCTGGCTAAATATAAATCAAGTGGAGTCAAAAAGTGTAAATGATATCTTGATATCTCTAAAGTGGTCACACTGCCTAGCTAACAGGTTGCTTAATGACCCGGGGCTGATCACCTACTTACAGGACAAAGTGTGTTTAGTGAATACCAGCCAACTGTATGAAGACAGAAAAAATGTAAGCACACAGTAGAACAATTTCTATTAATAACATGATGACACAACAGGCAAAAACAATTCCTTTTCGGTCAATGTTAATAGTACATGTGGATAAAGAATGTTTAGGTGTTTATTTCTCTACACTTTGTCTATTTTGTGTAGATGTATCCTTAGTTCACAGAAACTTATCTTCCTAACACAACACGCAGCACAGAGATGGTTGTCTGCCCAATATAATCACAGGCAGCTTTCTCGCTCCTGGACAATGTTATCGGATCCAAACATGATAATTTTGTTTGTATCAGTCTGCTCATGGATCAAAATAATGTATGGAATTGTCAAAACACATCTTTAAAGATCGTTTTCTGGAAATGAAAATGTTTTTCTCTCTCATAATCTGAGGCAACAGTCTTCAATCCAGTAACACAACAAACTTTTCCACTTTTTGCAGAGACGTTTGTTTGCATTTCACCTACAGCCTGAGTTACTGTTATTATTTGATTTGTGGTGATAAAAATCCCAAATCCCTTCTTTAAAAAAACATGACTCTTCTATGATGTTAAATACTGTTGACCTGGTTTCATCCAGTGTTAGCACACATCTGCCACTAAAGATTTCTCATATATTAGTTGAATTCTTCTGTGCTTTATTTATTTATACTGTTACTAATCAAGACCAATCTATATTTTATTCCTGTCAGCGTAAATCACTTCATCTAGGGACGTCACTGCTGCTCTAGATAAATACATTAACTACATAAATAATTCCTAGTTATTTTACTGAGGTGTAAGCTGTGTAAGTCACTGTCAAATTATATTACGGATGTATTTGCATCTCAAACTAATTGTCAATCCACTGACATACAAAATAAAAGTTGAACTAATGAGCACAGTTTAGAGGAGTTTGGATATTTGTCAAAATAGAATAAAAGATTCTAGAATTAAAACCTTAACATTTTGTGGAGAAAATCAAATGTAATGCAGATTGTAGTGTATCATATGTACAGCACTGCAATGAATCCTTCTGCGGTAATTCGATAAAATGAAAGACTTCTTGGTTTTAGGAAAAATAATAATAGAAGACAAGTTTTGCGAATTACAGCACACAAATATAAGTTGTTTTGTGATCGTGTTCCAGAAAGCCAGTGGTACAGCAGTATGTAACACTGTGGCTGGTGTTATTATTTGCTTTTATGCCTGTCAGTGATGGTGTTATACCTCAAACCCTGATTTCTGTATCTGGCTACTAGATCTCTTTTAAAACCGGTAATGGAAAAATGATTTGAATCTTCTCACGTGCGCGTCTCACACCGCTGAAATCGGATCTGTCTGAATATTGGTGTGAGAGAGTAAATGAAAAAAAAAAAACACAGACAGAGAGGCAGAGAAATTGGAGATGATGGGAGAAATTAGGAGGAGAGCAGGCTGAGAGAGATGGAAAGATATCAAGACAGGGAGGATTTAAAAGGGGAAACAGGGAGTGAAGTGGAACTATGGAGGGAGGAGAATTATAAGGAGGGTGCTGGGAGAGAGACATGAGGGCTATGATGAAAAAAAAAAAAAAAAAGAGATGGGCTGTGTGTCAAAACACTGCTGGACTGAAAAGCTAATAGATCCAGCCGCTCAGTGGAATCTTGAAAAATACTGACTCAGTTCCCCGGGGGAGGATGAAGGATGACAGCTCACATGCTAAGAGGGGGCAACAGGGCCCAGTCCCGAAGGCAAAGTCGCACAGAATGATTAATTATGTGGCACTTATTTTCATAATTAAAGCTTGTAACATCAAAGTTTTTCGCCGGGTCCTGAGAATACCTGATGGCTACTGTTTTCTGTAAAACATGTGAAAGGGATCTAGGGAAGCCCTGAATGTCTTTTTTTCAATATTTGAAGACAGGAGAATGGTTCCCTGAGAGGCAAGTGATATTTTATTCTTTTGTAAACCCAGGTGAAAGTATCCTCTGCTAATACACCAGATTTTGTTTTGTCCACTGACCCATCCCCTCAATATTGTGGTTCAAATAACTGATATGTATAAAGTATGAATTAAATAGACCTTATTTTCCTTAGTTAAATCCTGTGATTTACCTCCTGCTCGACAACACCGGGGCCTCCACTAACAGTGGAGACGATCTGGACAGCAGAGGAAATAATCTCAGTCTTGTCAAGTGAGATTTTCCCATTGATAACTTCTCTATAACATCTACTTAGCGGCTCAGTAGTTTTGCCCTCTGGCAACATTGTCTGCTCCAGTCACTTTCACTTCAAATCTTTGAAACCGAGTTTTGTCTCTTTTCGGAGCTTTTGTCACGCACCTGTCAGCACTGCGTTCCCCTCAGAAGCCAATGGGTGGTTTGGAGAAAAAAAGCTTCAGAGCCCGACAATAGCTCGCAGGTAATTCATTCAAGGAAATCTGTAAACAGAAAAAACAGCCAGAGTTACAGTCGGTTTTTCAAACATGAAATATTTCAATGTATAATTTAGCTTTTTTTGGGCAAAGGAGCATGTTTGGTTTGAAGTTTGAAGTCTGTCTGCACGTCCTTCAATCCATGTTCTTTTCAGTGACGCATTCTTTGTCATTTTTCACTGTGTGTGTGACAGGACGGACAGGATGTGTGTGCTGCAGGGACTCTGCTGTCAAACCTTTGCCCTCCTCTGTTCAGCGCAGCCTGCACTGGAGGAATAATTGGCACATTAAATTATTTAAAAACAGCCGGGGCACATTATCATAAATATTCACTTGACGTTTTGCTTAGATCAACAGTCAGAACCCAGGGCTCTGGATGTGACTTCATGACATCTCGTGTGTGTGTGTGTGTGTGTGTCTGCAGACACAAATGGAAGCTCATGTTTGCATTTTGAGTGCCTTGGGGCTGATTGATGGACAGTATTTGCAAACAAAGCGTCCTCCAGTCAGTCAACATAACTGAGCGCAGACAGCTGAAAATGTCAGGCTCATGCACGGAAGCAGATGTGCACGTGAGCATACATATGGAAATGTCAGCCACACTTGCACTCGCGCACACTCATCCGGGAACAAGCAGACACAGGCCTCAGCAGCGTGGAAGCCCCTCGTTACTCTGCTGTTGTAACAAGTGCCTCTTACCGACCTGTCATTGTTCCCGTCAGAGAATAGACAATTATGACATGCTAACGAAGTAGAGCTGCTAATGAAAGCTCTATTAGCATCTATTAATGCCAGTTGTGACCACAGACACTGAGGCCTCCGTCAGCTGCTTATTACTGATCCACACATTCTGCCTTTTGTGTATGTGTGTGTGTGTGTGTGTGTGTGTAATACAACAGCAAGACTGGGCTAGACTGTCTTATATTTTTTTATTTATTCATATGTTGTCAAAATCTGATGAATAACATCTAAGAGGTTTGAGACAGGAGGAGACAACGTTTTTGGATGCTGTCTTATCTGCCTTGCTTTTGTTTGTTTTTGTGAATGTAGCACAGACTGGAGAATAAAGAGAATGAACTTCAGACAAACAGAACATCCGCCACAAGTTACTAAAAGCTTTTAAAGCTGCGTATCAATAGCGTTATTAGATTTACTGCTCTCCTATGATTCTGAATGACCACTGACGGTTGAAAACACAAACTTGGCAATGGTTCATTGTTATGGTTTGGGTGTATTTAAAAACCCAAATTTCAAAAACGCTCTGTCATCCTGGGCCTCTCTAACCAGTATGACCGAGCCTAGAGTAAAGTCATGTTAATATTCATATTTGTGCTATAATACAGAGTCCTCTTTCCTCTATTGCAGTATACAATGGACTCAAGGTTGAATTAGAAAGCCAGACGGAGGAAGGTTCATAATGTCTCTATGAGAGACAGATAGAAAAGACAAAACAATGGTTCGGCAAGATGAGCCGAGGTTCAGATGCATCTGTCCAATATAACTCCACATTCAGACTAATGGTATGTGGATATTTTGACTTGGTGAGATTTAGGACTGTAACGATTACTCAAATAATTTGAACGATAACAGAACCTTGATTTAAATGATTTGCATCAAAGTTTCATTTGATCCGTATAATGGACAACTGCTCAGTGGTCACCATGTTTCCCACAGAGCACAACATAGTTACAACACGTTCATTCACTGAGACGTTAACTTGTTAACATTCCCATCAGCCTGATCTCCCTGAAGCCTTTTGTATTGAGAATAAATAATACTGTCTGCAGAAAAAAAACTGTATACACACTCCTTCACAAGCCTCGATTTTTTAACTAAAAGTTTATCTTAGTTTCTTTAAAACAATGATCTAGATACAATAGAACAAGTGACGCTGGGTTGTAATGCTAAGATCTGTCCACCTTTATATCTATCTTGTGACGACTGAGGTCTCGAGCGGGACCCCAGAGCAGAGTCAAAACAGAGCCAGAGAGGGTGGTGCATTCAAGGAAGTTTATTGATGTAGGAGAGAACAGATAGGCGGGTCCGCGGACTCTCCGGGAGGTCTTCTGCGGGGGGTAGACAGGTCGGCTGAGAACTCCGTGAGGACTTCAGCGTGGAGGTAGACAGGTCGGCTGAGAACTCCGTGAGGACTTCAGCGTGGAGGTAGACAGGTCGGCTGAGATCTCCGTGAGGTCGTCAGCGTGGATGTAGACGCGAGGGTCCAAGGGTTCAGTCCTGGTGAACAGAGGGAAGACACGGGAGTTAGCACAAGGGGTCTCATCCAGAGACAGGTTACAGAGCCGAGAACGAGTATCTACCACTGTAGCAACGAGGACGAACTGGCGATGACTCGCAGCACAGCCAGGGCAGATAAAGCCCGGAGATGATCAGTGCAGGTGCGCCTGGAGAGCCGGGTCATCACCGAGATGTGCTGCACCTGCGGGAAAAGGGAAACAAGAAGGGGAGGGGCACTGGAGGCACAGAGGAACTGTGACATATCTGTACCTAACTTTGGGAAATAAATGCATTTTGACAGTTCTAAATTTGTTAAATAAAAAAATCTATGCAACTTCTCTGTGGGATTTTCCATTGCAGCTATCAAGCAGTCCAATGTTGATATGGTTGATTCTGCTGTTTGCCGCACATGTGAGAAATAACCTGGGGACATGACAGCGATCCACAGTAATTACTGGTCTTCGATCGCTGCGGTGCTGAAAGCAGTTAGAGATGAAGAAGCAAGAAAGGAACGCTGACGACAGAGGGAGGGGGACGTGTCAATATGAATTATCTGATAACACAGTCGCGGTACGTGAGAAAACAGGCCTGACAGATGTAAAACACACCAACAGGAGGAGGGCGGCCCCGGATGTTTCTTCTTCCTCTGAACCAGTTCACACCTTTAAAGAAGCGTGCAGAGATGGCAGCCTTACCGTCGCTATTCAGCTTTCAACATGATACATGTGCTGTGGCAGATTGGGCTTTATCGCAGCACATGTGGAGGTCGTCCTGCTCCCCAGTTCCCAACGGTCACTGTGAAATCGCATTGGTCTCTCAGTGGAGGTTAAAAAATAGTCTGTCGAGATGATGATGGGCGAGAATACAAGGAGAGGGAGTTATATTAGTAGTGTATTTAAATCAAGGCTTTGACAAATATTTTTTAAATAAATGTAAGTGGAGGCCAAAGAATAATGCAAAAAAAAGGGCAGAATTTTCAGCTTTTTGATTTAGAAAGAGCAGCTGTAACACATGCTGAATAAAGCTTACTATCATGTCTTTAAGCTGTTTCCCATTAATCATCCGGACCAGGACTGGGGGACCTTTTTAATATCAAGAGCCATTTTAATTTATATTACAGCCTTCGAGGGCCATACTAAATAATTTGTTTTATTTTTTTTTCACACTTATCACACCGGGGCTCCAGACTCACTTTTGTACATTGGTTGTCCTGGACTCTCTGGCTCTGTTAACAAAAATTGCTCTTGAATAAATGTTCGTAACAGGAGATATGTTACCAGCTCAGTTAACAGGATGGAAGGCTTATAATTTAGATTAGCTTTTAACTTTGTATTGCATTAGGTTAATACCAGCGTTAGACTGTGGACCATATTCTAATCTGTCCCGCCTCAGTGACATAAAGAACCAAATTGTTTTTTACCCATCTCACTATAACATAAGAGATCTTGTTTGCTGCATGCATGCTACGGCATGCTTGCGCTATGGTCAATACCGTTGTTACCATCCACGCAGATGGTCAGACATCTTAGTTTCAGCTGCAGCTGTGGCCTGCAATGCAGTTCTTTAACTCACGCAAGATGTGATCCTTCTCTTCTTAGTCTGTGTACCTTTCACTCTGAATTTTTTGCAGGTTAGAGTGACCTCCGTCCATGTGCACCTTGTTACGTCTGTAGATTGAATTAATTGTGAGGGAAACGCTGCTTTGAAGCAATTCCTTACAGACATTTACGAATTGTGATGTGATTATTATGGTAGAGCCAATGAAAAACAACCTGATATTACGTGATTTTTGCCATTTAACATATTTAAAGCTGTCAAGTTTATTCAAAATTCTAACATTCACTCAAATTTGGGAGAATGCAAAAATTCATATTTGAATATATTTGACCGTTTTATGTGTCAAGTAAACATTTTTCCGACTTGATTTTCGCCATAAATGAAAAGAAACTGGGTGAGTGAGTTCCTCTCTAGCTTGTATGAGGTGCTGTACATTTAGAAGGACACACATTCCTAAGAAATGAATATATACTGTATCAGTAACATATAGGGGGACTGTTGGTTAAGTTATACCATTCTAGATCCATCTACAGCCAGTCACATAATAGCAGTGCATATTTGTGTAATTTTGCATATTTTGCTTTATCCAATGCATTTTATCATATAGTTTACCCTCTTGGAATGCATATTTCATAAAGTAGTGCCATGCTATTATATAACTTTAGTGGACAGTTCCTCATGACACCTAAACAGGTAGTCACAAAATGTGCTGGATACTCATGAGAACTTTGGTTTCTATCTGCCTCATGTATCTACAACAGTAATCCACATCTTAAATTATGTGCACTACTGTTAATCTTGTGTACAAATCATTTGCACTATGCACTGCAACACTAAGTTCTAAATCTGTGGACTAAGCAACACCCCTCTCATTCAGTGTTAAGCTCATACCAAAACAAAGCCTCCAGTTCACAGCCTCAGCCGTGTTAGAGCAAAAGAGAAAGATTGAAAATCAAATGGATTACCCTGAGGCATTGTCCCATCCTGCATTCATTTAAACACAATCTGACCATTGTCTTGATGATGATGGTGATGGTCCTGCTCGCAGTATTTTTATACATGTGTACACAGAGCGCGGCCACAGTGCGAGTGCTAATCTGTTCAATTCACACACTGAGATAGTTTATCTTGTTTGTGTTTTTAATTGGGTCTTTCGGTCTTTCAGCTGTGTGGGCACATGTGTGCGTTTGCGTCTGTGTGTTTGCACATGTGCGTGTGGGCCTGTGGTTGTGAGGATAAACCAAAAAGTGACAAAACATAACTGACTGTTCTTGATCTGTTTGTGCGCCATGTGTGAGAGCAGCAGAGTCTTGCAAACCATTAGTTTTGCGCCTTAACTATGTGTGTATATGGGTATGTGGATAGTGAAGGAAAGGAATCCATTAAGCTGTTTAACGAGAGAGAGAGAGAGAGAGAGAGAGAGAGAGAGAGAGAGAGAGAGAGAGGAGAGGGAGAGGGAGAGGGAGATGGAGAGAGAGAGTGTGTGTGTCCGTGGTTGAACCCATTAACTGAATAAACCATCCAGTATAATTGTGGTGTCAAATGGATTTGCTGAAGCATTTTTGCTTGGCCCAGCAGTCCTTGTCCTTTTTAAATTCATGACACACTTACACATGACCGAAACCCCCCCCGCCACTGTTAATTATTGATCGTTCGAAAATGTTGCATCAGTCCTCACACATCTGTAAAACTGTGGGTGTACAAAACATCGGACAGAGTTTGGCCAACGAACTAATCACATGCCATATGCCTATTTCATTGAGACATAGAATCTTTCACTTCCTCAAGGTTGTTCTGTGTACAAACCTTTTCGAGGTCGTGCTAGAGGGAACAACACAGAAAAACCTTCCTGGAAAAACATACAATTAAAAAAGTACACAAATGTGTTGACGAAAAACCCTGATTCGGAGTAATTAAGAAATCTTCCACTCAACCACTCTCCATCTCATCTCATCCCTCACACTCACTCTGCAGTTCAAGTGCAGCTGCCTTTCAGCAAAGTCTCAGGGCAGAGGAAGTTTCCCAGTTTAATTCCTATTAGCAATAGAGCACTTCCAGGCAGGGGGCTAGCCTCGCGAGTGTGTGTCCAAGTGTCTGCTTGCATCAGATTGATCTGAGCTGCTTCAGTGAGAACATAATTGATATTTATGGCCTGACATCTGCACTAGTCCTGATCAAGTCCAGCGGAGTGTGGGCGTTTCAGATTTATGCCAGACAGACACTCAAACTAAAGGTGAGGGGGAGAGGTGCATGTCTCTACACGATAATGATACTCATACGATAAAAAGTGAAAAATAAAAAAAGCCGGGGTTACATTTCATAGAAATTCAATATTTCTCAGTGTGTAGGTTTTGGTAGCATCCAGTATATTGCAAAAAAACGGAATACCCCTTACCTCACACTTCTCTTCAAGGCATTTACCCACAATGACCTTCAGCTAATGTAAAAACATGAGAGACCCTCTCTAGAGCCAGTGTTTAGTTTGACTCTTTACTGGGCTACTGTAGAAATATGGCCGTGCAACAGGCAGGACTCAGTGGAAGCACACCACATCCTTTGATTCAGGTGTTAATGTAAGTATGACAAGATAACTATGATTGTATGAATTTCTCTGTTATTAGAATTCTCTGAATATTAAATACTGGACCTTTAACCCTAATCCTGTGCTTAGTTCTCCCTAATCTCTATAAATAGATTCTTCATATGCAGGCAAGAGATGAGATTTCAGGTCCAGAAGCCTCTGGTTTCCATTTCTAGTTTGACCAGTCAAGTTTAGTCAGCCTTTGGTTGCTTGCAGGTAAACAGTCCGTAAATGTATTGGCTATTATTGACTTTTTAATTTATTCACATTCATATGCAGATACGTTTGCAGAGATTAGCCCAAACGTTATCCGGACCTAAAACACCCACAAAAATTATCGCTGTTTGACGTTTGTGTGGTGAAACACGGTTGTGGCTCAGGGATGGATCGCCTTGCCTACAAACCAGAAGGTTGGCGGTTCAATCACAGTCTCCCCCTTTCCCAAAGTGTCCTTGGGCAAGATACTACCCCACTGGGCTGCTAGTGTATCATTGATGTGTTAAGCTGGTTTAACTCTAAACAGTGCACAGTGAATGGAAGATTGATTCCTGGCCTGGATATCCTCTGTCTCCAACAGATGCCCCAACATATTGGCAATGGGAAGCTAATTCATTGTCAGACTTTAGCGATGGGAGACTGAGTCCTCAATAACATCTAGGCTTTTCTCAGATTGTCTTTATTTGATTTTTAACTGCACTTTAGTTTGATTTAAATTGAGAGATGCACAAAGTCAACCAATATAAAGGTCTGTAAATAAATGTCGTACATTAGAGCTCCTTCTGTATTTTCTCTAGATTATTTTACACTGCCTCAGTAACACCTCATACTATTGGACTCTTACTTTTTAAATTGAGCTCCTTACCGATGTACATTTATTATTAATTTTCCTAATGAAGTATTAACATTTACATACAAATTATATTTGTAATTTTAAACTTCTATATTTGTCTTTCATTACTGAAACTCTTTTCATATTGTGAAAAGTGATGCACGTTTAGCAGTGGAGGCATCATATTAAAATATTGAGACCTCCCTCCTCCGTCTCCATGACGATTTAATTATAATTAGTCGCGACTTTTATTTTTACATAATGTGTTTTGAGTCAGAATATTTAGTTCCTAAGGACACTTTAAAAAACACTTCACTTTCAATAACAGCTCATGTTTTTTACAAACAGGAACAAAATCAAGTCGAAGCAGTTACTTGTGTAAATCAGTGTCGGACTGCACGTCCTGGATTAGAAGCTCACATGAGACTGGAAGTCTTGGACTCCAATGATTTCCCCCAAGTTTCTAACTAATAAAGATTTAATTTGTTACAACGAGAAGATGAGATGGCAGACAAACCGGCACGCCATCCTTTTGTCCAGCCACATTTAGGAGAGCTTCCACTTCCATTTTTTATTAAAGTTGCTCACAAATTCTGCTGTTAAGTTCACTCACACAGACACACACACACCCGCAGTCATGTCAACATGACTTCCCGAGGACATTACATAGACTATGAGACACTTGTCTTCACCTGAAAATGTAATGATTGACGTTGTGGAGACTTGCTTTTAATGTCCCCATAAGAAAGACATGTCCTCATAATGTTGCTGTGCAAACATGTATGTCCCCACAACATGAGTAAAACCTAGACCACACACACACACACACACCGCCAAGAAATGCTTCCTGGTGGAAATTTAATGGCATCAATGAGGTTGGCATTGACACTGGGCCTGTCAATACACTGCTGCCCACATACACACCTACACCTACACACACCACCTCCAATCAGTTATATTTTTAACTCTGACTATGATGCAAGGCCGGCCTGTCTCCACAAACAGGTGGGGATGTACATTTATAAGGGGAAATTGGCAGAAACTCACAGCACATTGGGGAAAATGTGAACGAAGCAGTAGGACAATATGATTGAGATCAAATGTTGCAATGACATATTGACAAGGCCGCTAGTTTCACTGAGGACCCCTCGAGAAAGCAGTGCAACAAGCAGAGACAAAGCACGACTGAGGTAAACACAGAGAAAAATTGTGCCTGTTTACAGGGGCCATTTTTCCCCCCCTTGAATTTCCCTCAGGAAAGAAACACTGGCAGGAAAAAGGTAGAGCTACCGTGTGTCACCTTAGGGAAATACAGAGACAGAAGTCGACAATGGGAAGAATCGGGAGGATATGTGTTTAATCAGGGAATGAAGATTTCGGCAGCTGTGGGGGACGGATCTGTGTGAATGTTTGTCAGATCGCAGGCTCATGAATTCCTGCTCTGTGGGGAAATAAGAAAACGATGAGGTGGCTGCCGGAGGCTGCACCGCATGGAATTATATCACGATAGTGCATGTGTGATCAATGCAGCTTTCACACAACAGAATACAAGGAACCAATACACATAGGCGTAATGATAAGTCATTTTGGGATAAGGATTTTTTTTTTTTGTGATTGGTACAGTGAAGATGTTGAGCTGAGTGCAGGCTGTGTTGGTAGTTGGGCCTTTTGATTTGGCTCCATGGCAACATTAACCTGATGAGTGGGCGACCCACACTGCCATTGAGGGAAATACTGGAGGATATTGTGCCATCATTGTCAGACAAACAATACATAACATTGGTCTGTGTTTAATGCACATGGAGGCATCTCTGTTGTCTGGTTTTATAAGTTGTTAATGTCTTTTTGGTCAAGAAAATCCAGCTTTAAGCTAAATGAGAATGAGCTCAATCGTGAAACAATCCATTTCAATTGTGTAATCGGTTGACCTGTTTGCACGTGTTGCAAGTTCTCAACCTCATGAAATGAATTGTTCAAATCAACCACCCTGTGACCCCGTTGTATCTCAAACTGCTTATCATGTAAAAACATGTATTGTTATTCATTTATCTTACTTGGTAACTTGTGCTGTAATTGTCCTTGTATACAACTGATTAACTGCAGATCTACATCTTTGCTCTTCCGTCATTTGACATGGCTATAAATTGCTAATAATTTCCATTCCACTCATTTATGATTGAAAATTTCCTTTCACACAGATGTTGAATTATGTAATTGCTTGCAATTTTCTGTTTCAAACTAATTATGGGCCGATTAAACAGATTGTTGCTATTTGTTCTGCTAGAAATGTGTTTAATTTACTGTAATTCATAAATGTCTCTGATGTGGATGTCTTGTTTTTTATTGCTTTGGCAGGATGATCCCATCGAGCAGCAACGACTTCCTGGTACGGGACCTCGCCGCCGGACGCAGCTATGATCTTTGTGTCCTGGCTGTGTTTGATGATGTCGTCACATCACTGACTGCAACACGTCCTTTGGGCTGTCTGTCGTTCACTACAGACACAGAGTTCAGCCAGTGTCAAGCACTGCACAGCCACCTCCTGGGTGGTACTATGATCATCATCATTGGGGGAATTATTGTTGCTTCTGTGCTGGTCTTCATCATCATCTTAATGATACGATACAAGGTTTACAGCCACCAAGGAGCAGGCCACGGAAAAGCAGCCATTGCTGCGACTGCAACCAGACCGCAGAGCAACGGACAAGGAGGAAGCGGACAAGTCCAAGTCTTTCCTCACTCTGCTTCCAAAATTACTGAGAGTCAGGATGACCAAGCACTTTCGCCGTCCAGAGCCATGTCGCCTAGCAACACCCTGAGAGACACTGTGGCACTGGTAGAGGAGGAGAGCAGTGGACGGAGCATCATGACAAGGACTGACTCCCTGGCCAATGAGGAGTTGCTCTCGCCCACAAAGAGCCGCTTCTCCTCCAGGGTCGCCATTGAGATGAAAAGTAGACCGCCATCTGTCGCCAAAGAGTCCACCTCCCCCAAGGAACCGGCAGGTAGTGGAGACTTAGATAGGGAGGATTAGATTTACAGAAAGAAGGCAAGGGGCACAGCAAGTAGGAAACACTTCAGAGAGGTGGAGAGATAGATGAAAAGAAGGTGACCGCAATAGAGCGAGGGAGAACAGGGAAGTACAAAAAAATACAGTCTGACAGAAAGAGATGGAGGATGAGAAACAGACAATGTGCAATTGAGGGTGTGAAATTGAGCGAGATAACAACAGAGAGTGGAACAATGAGAAACTGAGTGAGTGTGAACAAGAGGAGGAATAAGAGAGATGCCATCCTTGTGGACTGGTTAGATAGGAAGAGAAGTAGAGAGGGACAAGTGTTCGGCTTCTTGTCTGCAGGGCTGATGTAGTGGCTGAAGTTGTAGTGAGCAGTCTTCTCGTGAAAGTAGGCAAATCAGATCATTGCTTTCCTCCTCTCTGCATAAGGAAACTTTTTCTTATGAAGCAGAAACAATTTAAATACATCTTCCTACAGTTTATTGGAACCCGAAGCCTGATTTTAGATTTCTGCTTTTAACAGTCACCAGCATTCATCAAATATGATTAATGCAAGTCAAAGGTTTCACAATCTTTATGGGTAGGTCTTTAAGGAGAGACGGATTTGATAATGCAGGTGGGATCATCCATCACACAACAGCTAAGATAATACATGCTAGCATTCCTTGAGTGTCCTCTATTAGAGTGCTACACCCAGAACCCAGAGAAAGCTTGTTTGCCATTAAGTAAGACAAAATGAGATTGCTTGAGTGAAAAAGCAAAGTTACTTCTATACAAAGATAAACGATATTTAAAATACATACATCAAATAAGAAAAAGCGGAAATAATAAATGGAATACATTGTGAGCTGTTCGGGCACCCTGCTTATTGAGTTAAACATATGCAACAGTATATGTATGAATGTTTACACAGCTGTGTACACTCACAGTTCAGATATTGTGCCCCTAGGGTGCTGTATGTAAATCTGGGCCAATTCCCCTTAGATTCAGTAGGAGAGTAATGGCACGCCTTCAGGGGGAACACGGCAGAATCGCATTGATGTAAACAATTTACAGGGAATGTACCAGGCAACTGATGCAATCACACCCATTCTTAAAGTATAGATTTATGTATAAGACACTGCAAGAAGATAAGGCTTGTGCGGTTGGAGAGACAAATCAGCGCGACTGATGAAAGTGGCGCGTGGGGTTCAGATGCAATCCACTAATGGCAGTAAGCTGAACATGCACTCAGCAACGGCCAGGGGCAGTAAAGTTTATACAGTGCTTCTATCAAAGTTCTTCAGCAGGATAATCAATGTAAAAATAAGAAAAAGAAAGCCAGGAAAACAACATAACACAGAGAGGACTAATGAGAACTTCGCTCTGACACACACACAAAAAAACACCAAATTCTGTGCAATTACTAAAAACAGATTTTAGACAATGTTCCGGTGAGTGTAAATGGCTGAAGTTGAGCATCATTCAAACCCACCTTAATAAAATAATTGTTAATTTATATCTTTATATCTGTAGAACCCTTAGTCTGCCTGCTAATTGGGCTTCCATTCAGTGTCTCGTTATCTCTTGCCCCTGGTTCATGGATAGACCTCTTCTGCCAATATCAATAAAAGTATTCAAGTGTATAAGACAGATGAGCTGTTGGAAAAATGGTGAACTACGGGCAAGAAATAGAGAAAGATAGAGCGAAACATTCCAGTTGTGCAAGAATCATGATGGTGAAAGCACAATGCTGCAGTTATAATAATATAGTATACAGAAATTCCTCCTCAACATGCAAGATTATTTTAATTGCTCTTATGTAACTCAGCCATTAAGGCATTAGATAGACTAAATCAACGTTTATGTAATAATGCTTCAGTTGTCTCACTCCAAATTTCATAATTGACTTGCACATGCTCACAGACACTCAAAATGTCCAATACTGCTATGCTAATAGAGATCTATGATGGCATGGGAATTTATTTTTCGGTTACATTTTCCTTGTACTAAACCAACACCAGTGCACTTCCTCTTTAAGGCTTATCCACTCAGGAAATAGGGGTTTCATCAGAAGCGATAAATGGAAAGACCATTTTCACACAAGTGGCTTAAACGGCTGAGTTGAAATACTTTATCAGCGGCTGTTATGTTATTCAATCGGTCTCTGTGAATGGGTTAAAATGAAGTGTCATCCAGCCTCGCGCTGATAGCATGGAGGAGGAGAGAGTGCAGAGTACGGCAGTTTAGCCAGCAAGTTCAAAAAGTTTTCACTTCTATGAACTCTGCTGGATCTGTAGTTGCTCTGACATTTATAAGACAATTAAATGTGCTGGGCATTGCTCTTATCACAGTCTTTAATTGTCGAATGAGGGGGGGTTGTAACGATTTCTGATGGTGTCAGGGGCTGGACTGGCTAGCAGCTTACCTAGGATATTAATTGGCTTGAGTCATATTGGAACTAGTTTTTCTAGTTGTTTTTCTCACCTCTGAAACTACACGAGGGGAAGTGTGTGCGGATGTAGTTTGGCAAGTGTTCTGAGAGGGTTTAATGGGCAAATTGGAGTTCCAAAAGCGAGGGGCTAGGGAGTGCTCATTAGGGCTGCAACAGGGCAGAATCTTTAAGAAGTTGGTTGAGTTTTACTTTGTTGCAGCAATAAGGTGTCACCATATGCACAAACTCCAACAGTTCCCCAATAGGCCTAATTAACAGCTATAACCCCATCTCAGCCTCAGCCTCATATGACAGAGGAGTATCAGTCTGAGGAGCTTCCGAGGAGCATCCCAGACCGCAACAAGACAGACGAACAAAGCTATTATTATAGTTTTTATTTTGACACTTTACCCCGGAAGAAAGAAAAAAAAAAGAGACACATGGCCTTTGTGTTCTTTGTTCCTTCACTTTGATTCTAGGATCACTGGCACTTTGAGGGCAAACTACAATGAGGGATAATACTCGTGTGTTAGTACAGAGGCTGTTGTGGTTTCTCAGGGTGTAGCCATGTCTGTGATGGGTTTCGCTGGTTGCTGCATTGCAGAGAAAGGCAACATTGATCTGATCTGAGAGAGAGCCGCAGTGAGTCAGAGTGCCGGAGGAACAGAGCAACTGACAGATACACAGAGAGACCCCATTAAAGGCTTACGGTTGTCAAATATTTGATCCACCATGAAGGCACAGGCCCATTGTGGGTGATGGTTTTCCTTTTTACTGTTTGCTCCTACTGGACAACCGCAAAGTGATCTAGTCCGGTGTAACGAACAGGAGAAAGCCACAATCCTCACCTCAAGTTTGAAGTTAATGGAAATATCTGGATATTTAAGTGATGCATTAGAGGGATATTTTCCTAAGTTAACTTAGAATCTGGCTCATTTAGAATGCTAACCTTATATTTCCATTTACACAATAAGACTAAACGTTGTCCACGAATGGGAAATCACTACAGGACCCATATTCCTTGGCCTTGTGAAAAGGCTTTGTTAGAATGGAGCTTAAAGTTCAGCTGGTGACTCTAGACTGTATATAAAGATGGACAAATCTTTCTTGTACTATCCAGAAATGAAGGCAAATTATTGTGGACACGCTGCCATCTTGCAACAAAGACAACCTTTTGAGCCATTGAGGGAAGGAGCTGTGGTAGCGAGTTCCTGACTAGCACATGTTCAACCAATCACAGTCTCAGCTGTCAATCACGATGTTTCACCCGGTTTTATTATATCAAATAGAAACAAAGCCTACCAGAGCAATGAACACTTGCACGGACATCCGCCATAAATGATAGAAAAGATATGAAATTTCAGTTTTTAGTTTGACGCATATCCCATCCACTAACAAGGAGGAGGTGGGGTTCATGACGAATACTGGAGCCAGCCACTAGGCGGTGATGAGATATGTTGGCTTCACTGTTGGGGAGCAGTGATGTCGTCCATCTTTATATACAGTCTGTGCTTGCAACAGAAGTAGCTCTTCTGAATCGAAATAATAAGTTTGGACTTTTCCAATAGCAGTAATTATATGCATGTTTTAAACATATTATGTCAATGCCAAGAGCAAACCAACCACTGAATGTGTGATGTTTTAATCCATCTATGGGGACAACTTTCTCTTCACAGTCATTATGTAAAATAAGAAATAAAAAGGGTCGGTAAAACATTATATTTTAGGGGTAAAGTCTTGCATTTAAGGTAATTTTAGGACAAGCCTCCTAGTGATGAATGCCCAATGCAATACAAAGTCTTCACAAGTGATGTAAACCCTTGTTATGTGTGTCTGTAGGCCAAAGTTTAGCTAGCAAATCCCTTCAGCTAGCTGCATATTATTTTGGTGTTGTTGTGTATAAGGTTTAACCGCCTTGAGCCAATTCAAATATTCCCACGAGTTTAAGCCAAGGCAGGGAAACAGTTGAGGATAACCCAAAGATGTGTGTGACTCCGTGTGAAGTGCAAGTGTGTGTTCTCCCCATGGCCCACCCATGACCCGGCAGTCTGTCTGTCCATGTATTTGAATTCATCAGCACTCTAAGTTTCATCCCATATATCCGACCTTATCCTTCACCACGCTTGTCTCTCAGAATTCATTTTTCCGAATCTCCGTCTCTGTTCCCCTCCTGCTGTGTTTCTCAAGCTCTCTCTGCCCCCCACCCCAAATCTCCCTTCTTTACCCACACTCTGCCTGCCCTGATGTTTTTTTCCACCCTCCCTCCCCCCATTTTCCCGTTGTATCTGTGTCAGTGTTTTTCCTACTGTTTCTCACCAAGTCTCTCACTGTTTTTTGCCGCTTTCGGCTCTGTTTCCTGTCTTTCTCTCTCCATGTCCCACCTCTCTGTCTCCTTCTATTTCTTGGACGCCTCCAGCAGCAGACGACAGGCGACCTCGTACTGTCGAATGGAGAGACTTTATGATCTGAAGGTCTCTTGGCCTCACAAAGAGATTGCACCAACACTACACAGAAAGAGTAATGACTGGAACCAAAAACCTGAGCTTTCCCTGGATGTATTTTTTTTTTTTATCCTGTAGTCACAGTTCCCTCCATCTCTTGTCTTTGCCTACTGACACCTCAATCCTTTGTAGCATGCTGCCCTTTGACCCTTTCTTTTAAGAGTTTATTGTTTTCTAGTCAGTTCAGTTCACACAAACATAAAAAAACAATACTTTCCTCTAGTGGCTTTTTTTTGTGCAGAGGTTTTCAGATAACCATCCTTTACATATCTGTCTCCGCCCTTTTACAATAAAGTCATGATCAAGTCAATCTAGTTATTTCCATCCATCTGTTGTCTTCAGCTTATCCGGCCTTGGGTTGCGGAGGTAGTCGGCCAAGTTGGGTAATCCAGACATCCCTCTACCTTGCCACAGTTCAATGCGCTTTCTGGCAGATCCAGGCTTTCCCAGGCCATAAGGGTTATGTAGTCCCTCAAGCAAGTTCTGGGTCCACGCCGAGGTTTTCTCCTGTTTGGGCAAACTTGGTAGTCCTCCAAAAGGAAGGTGCCCAGAAGGCATTCTGACTAGATGCCCACCTCAACTGTTCAGGAAATTTCTGTCTAAATGTTGACCACTCCCTAGTTCAAGGAACTGTTGGTAAGATCCATCCATCTATTATCCATCCTGCTTATCCTTTAGCGCGCTTGGGGGCTGGAGCCAATCTTAGCCGACAATGCGCAAGAGGCGAGCTAAATCCCTGACAGGTCGCCAGCCCATCACAGGACCAACATAGAGACAAACCACCTTTCACATTCACATTTACACCTCAGGGCGATTTAAAGAATACAATTAACCTAACTCCAATCTGTGTAACTGTGGGAAGAAGTACCTGGAGAAACCCCACACAGAGACAAGGAGAAACGGATATTAGAGCCTATATTGAAAGAAACTATTCATTTTGTAAACTGCCTAGGTCTTTTCACAATCAAGAGTTATAGAGACATGGATTTTGAAAAAAAACAACGCAGATTTTTTAAATATAATTTGTGTTACAGCAACACAGACATTCTCCTTTATTGTATCAGGGTCAAGACAGAGAATTAAACCCACTGCAAGACAAAACTAACTGCATGGTAAGATACCACTAGAGGAGGTGACTTTTTTTTGTTTTATAAATGCAGTCTCAGTTACCCTTAAAATTACTCCCCCCACCGACCCCCCCACCCCAGCTTTGTTTTTATTGATAACCGATTGACTGCAAATTTCTGAGTCTTTCATGTGCCCTTTGAGGTCTTATTTCTATTATCCCCTGGATCTCCTTTCCCCAATACCTGTACTTTGTTTTTCCTTCCATCTTTTCTTTTCTTTATTCTTTTTTTAACAGTTTTCATAATTGTATTAGGATAAATATCCTCCCTCTGGCCCACCTTTACCCGTCTAGTTATTTTGTTTTGTTGCTTGTTTTGTGGTATTTGTTTTCCTATGTCCTTTCTATCCATCTGTTCACCACTCACACTGCAAACGCCCCACCATCTCCTTCATCCATGTGCATGGTACAAAAGGATGATGGAGAAGAAGAGGGGAGAGGGTGATGGAGGAGAAGACAGTGGAGATGTGCAGTGGTTGTGATGGATGAACACATGCTGAGGCATTAAGAAGACTCTGCTTCATTCTTAAACTGACACAATGAGCACTGGCTTTACATAAACGCAGTTAAGAAATATTCCCTCTGACAAATGAAGTTAAAAAATACCCTCCTGATAAATATACACATTACGAATAACAGCTGTGGCAATGTACTGCCACGTCAAGTATCGGCTTCATCATTCTTTAACCTGCCGTATGTCTCCGTAAGCAGACGTTGCTTACGCAGGCATATGCGATGTATCCCGCCTCTACAGCCGCTACACTAACAGCTCTCACAAAGCAAAGCAATCAGATTGTAAGATGTTAGAAAATTAAATAGAATAGATTTTTCTTTCTAAATGACATTTGACTACCTTTCTGTTACATAGAAAATAGCCTTTATAAAAGGTTACTGCATCCAAAAGTGTTAAAACATTCTGAACTGCGAACCGCGTCTGTTTTGCTCCGGGACAAGTCTGATGTCTGCCACAAAGTCACTTCCTACAATTACTTTTTTGTCTAATTTTGTTCTGCTTCCCCTTGGGAGGTAATTTTGTCACAAAAATATTAATGGTTTCTGTGAATATTAGCTTTTCTTAAACTTTTAAGTCAAGGCACGGTTATGTAAACAAACAAAACAGCCTCCTCCTTTATAAATATGGCCTGTGGATAGGATCAATTTCAACTCAAGACACAAAACAACAGCAGTCAAAGCCTCTAAAAGGTTTGTTATATTCTCCCAACAAGCTTGAAGCATAAATATTCTTAATACTGTTCAAAATGTTGTAGACGGTGCTAAATTGTGTCTTCTAGACCTCTGCCGCTCAGTGTTTTTCAACAAAACTTTTGTTTTTTATCCTTTTGTCAAGACCTGATGTACTGTTCCTGATCCTATTTCTTTAACCTTCCTGTCCTAAATATTTACTTTTACAACAAATTGTCCTTACCCTTTTATCATGTTTACCTTCTAGCCTAATATGCTGTTTTTGTTGCTCCATTTTCAAGTGTGTTTGTTCTTCTCTTGCTCTTTTCCAGAACCCTGATGATGTTTTCCTGGGTGGCAGATGTGAAGAAGGAACTGGGAAAAAGCTGGTGAAAAATCTAAAGAAAAAAATGGCCCTATAGCTCCTCTCCCTGTATCTCCCATTTACTCTACCCATTACTTTGTGTCCATGAATTTCATGGGGTTAAAGACCTGAACTCTCTGGTTTACTTTACGCTGCTTATCCTGGTTCTCGTGTCTGGATTGGACGACAGACTGTGTCAAGGCCCGCTTTCGGATGGCTGCTGATTGGCCAGCTGCTGCAGGATTAGGCCGTCTTTGTGGTCATCTTACTTACTTTAAATGGAGCGGCACTCGCTAGATGCAGAATTTTCCACTTTGGATCACGTGGTTGAGTGTGGAAATGGATACAATGTGCACAGAAAACAAATAGAGGCATATGAGTGTGTCTCAACCAATAAAAAAAGAAAACATGAATGAACTTCTCACCACCTCGAGCAGCAGCCACATGCACGGACAGATACTGGGCGGACGGTACATACAGGAAATGTGTGGTGAACAAGCAACCTGGATTTACCTTACGGTCGACTGCATGGACAGGAAGGGAATACGGTCAAACGTTAAAATGTGTCTGGAAGGGTTTGGTTATGGATATGAACAAATGTTAAATATCAGCTCACTGTTGAGGCCGACTCAGTTGCTCCACAATGCAACTCTGCTGAACTTAAGCGAGCTGAACTGGATCTTAACCTTGACCGGACCCTGTTATCTCTCAGTCAGAAGCAGACGCACAGCATACAGAACAAGGAAACCTGAACTGAACTGAACTGGTTTGACCTGGACAGAGCTGAATCACCAAGGACCCAGTGGAGCCTGACCTCCAGTTACACACTGATAATGGACTATTACAATCTAAACTGGACTACACTAGACCAACTCATTACCTTTTGGTCTGGCCTGTGCTCCCTTCTGCTCTGGTCCCTTATCTATGTTTTTCCACTGGGCGGGACCAGTGAGGACCTTAAAGGACCTTTACCAGCCTCTGTCCCACCTCTCCAGGCACCCTTTCACAGGTGAGTAATCTGCTGATTAGCCCATTAACTCAACCAAACCAGCAGCCAAATGACAAGTTCTCTCACCCAAACACCCCGGCTCATTAATTACTGTGACATATGGTAACACAGCGCCCGTCACCTTGGCCATCTACCAATTGTAGGGTCCTGCCCCGTAGTTTAAGACACACTTTCACTCTGCTGCAGCTCCTCCTGCCGCGAGTGGTTTGGAACCTAATGAGGGCAGCGCTTTTACGAGAGCTATCTAATTGCTGTCAGCCAGACAATTAGAGAGCCACCCTGGCTAAACCGTCTGCTTCGATACTGCTCTCCACTGAAAATATCACGACAGGCGACGGCAAATGCATCCTCCCTCCTGTTTGTTTCTGCCCTTTAAAGCATCCGAGTCGCTCCTTATTTCATCCTCATCCCTCTTCGGTCTCCACCTTTCCTTGTTTGTCCATCAGATGTCTCGAGTTTCTTTGCTGCCTGCCCGAAGCAGAGATCGAACACAGGCGGAGAATTTAATACGCTAGGAAAGGATATGTTTATGAGCCTACAACACAGCCTCAGGGATGGACTTTGTACAACAGGAGGTCCGCAATAACTCTTTAGTCATGGACAGAGACTGATGTCTGATGTTGCAGAATTAAACACACACTGTCCGCAGGCTGCACTGATTTTTTACGTTAAAAATGTGCTCTTTTATTGGAGGTGGGCAAAAGCACATTTTATAGATCATATGAAACAGTTTCTTTCCCCAAATAATTCACCAAACACTGGCGTGAGTTGTCCTTTCCTTGTTATTCCCTGGATCGTGTAGTGTCGAACCTGTGTTAATCTAATAACAATGTCACTGCTCTCTACTCAGCATAAATGGATACACTGGCTCAATAACTTGCTTATTATGGATTTCTATGAAGTTTGTTTTAATGCATCAGTGTTTTCCATTAATTGCGGTTGGCAGCCATAGTGTAATTTGTCCCGCCACTGTTTCATAATGAGCTTTTTTTCCCTCCAAACTTTTCACAATAGCATATAAGGTCTCTGGACTTGTTTTTGCGTGGTTCCTTGTGCAGCGTTCTTTGCCTCGCTCACTCCCTCTCTCCTTTTTGCTCACTGGCTTGCTCTCTCTTTCTCCCCCTCCACTCAGAGAGATTGTGTCGGTGGCCCAGTGGAAGTTTTCACCTTCACACAGGCTTGAAAATCTCACTCCCTGTGGGGGGGATGCAGTTCCCGGCAGACCTCAGACCACATGTTTAGCACCTGCATCTGTCTGTACTGTACCTGTGGCTCAGGCTCTGTTGCACACACGGGTGAACTAAGGGTGAAGTATTTTGACTGAGTATGAACTATGAGTTCGAAATGAATTATTTCTAATCAGAAGCAAGTCCTGAGGCTTGCCTCTTTAGCGAGGTGCTATCTCTGCTGCCAACAGAGTGTGCACACAACTGAAGTCACAGCATGTGGGCAGGTTTCTATTTCTGAATAAAAAACAGGAAAGAAGGTTTCCACTATGATGAGGACTGAGGCAGGACTTGGGTTGATTATTGAAAACATGCACACAGTTCACTCTCATGAGCACCGGACTGACAGGAATGGGGAGGTGTTCTCAAGAATTTTGCCTGCCTGCCGAGTATGGATAAAACCTTATTGACAATTTGACAGCCCACTGACATGGTGGGATTTCTCCTTGTGCCGCCAATGGGCAGTCTGACTGAGACAGATGGGTTGATGTGTATAGAGAGTAAGCGTCACCTAAGCAAAGAATGCTACACACATACATACAATGAAGCAACAGCACTTAGTTAGAGACCTTTAATGTTTTGTGTAACAATATATGGATCGTTATGAAACTGCAGGACAAACAATGGCTATAACTCTCATATACTCAATTCACAGCAGCACTGCAGATGTGAGGATATGTGAGTCCTCATGTTCAATCGTTCATGCTATTTGCATATAAATGCTATAGTACAAACCCAACCCAGGATATATAAATGTAATGTTTAATTTGTGTTACATAAAGAGACATAATGGACAGATAACAAGCATCAGTTATTGCTGAGGAACACAATTAAGAAAGAGCATGCCTGCTCTCCTTGTCAACAACAATCATTTACACTGATGGCGGTTCTATGCAACATGATCTGATTGATGATTCATTTTCTGACAATGTTACAAAAGAAGTTGATTGACTTTTAGTTTCACTAAAGTAATTGACTCAGTCCGACACCCATGGGTTCACACCCCCGAATACTAAGTTTTAAGATTATAAGACTGTCTTAGCAACTTTTAAAGACTGTTTAGAATAGATGAGTATTCAAAGTTTTCCTAGTGCTTTTCCTCAATGGGCGACTGACAGATATGTCAACTTTTAGCTTGAGTGGCACATAAACCCATCCACTGGATGGTATTAGAACAGACACACACTCATTCATGCCAACGCATTCACACGTTCTCAATAAATTCATATTGTCCTCGCGGAATATACACGCGTCAGTGGGAGGTCGCAGGATGCTTCCAGGAAAATCTCTTTTGACTCGCGTTGACGTATTCGTTCAGCTGAGTATATCCTCTGGCTCGCTGACAAGATCTCGTCTTGGAGAGGAGTCACACAAGAAATGTGCACAGAAATAAACATGCATTGTGTAGGTCTGTGTGTGTGTGTGTGAGTGTTGTGTCATCTATTTTTCATAATACCATCTCTTCTGTTTGAGGGACCAAAGACACTTCACAGCACAATGCAGCTGGAGCTCAATACTTGTCCCACTTCTTCTGTTTCCCCCTCTTTTCATTTTGTCCTGCCTCTCCACCTCCTTCACTCTCGCTGGCCGTCCTGACATCTCTTCTTGTTCTCTTCCTCCACCTTCTACTTTTAATCGTTGTCTCATGTTCTACTCTCCCTCTTTTTTATTTCTAAAGGTGCTTATCTTGTACAGTCTCCCTCCCTCATTTCACTCTTCTCCCCAACAGTACAATTAAAAGAGCCATGTAGGCAGGAGAACATCAACATCTGTATATAGCGAGATCATGTCAAACTACACTCACCCAGCGCATATATGATCATTTAGATTCATCTTACTGAGCCCTACAGTCGTCCTGTTTCCTTCTTACCCTTGTATGAACTATTTTTAACATTTCCCCCCCCTGTGTTTTCACTTTATTCCTCTCTCCAACTCGTAGTACATTTACACCTGAACCTCTTCCATCTCCCCCCCCCCTCTGTTCTCTCTTATTCTCCCTGCTTCCTGCCTCCCCGCTCTGCACTTCCTTCCCACTTTTATCTTCTCCCCTCCCGCTTCCTTCGCTCTGGGAGTGTTCACCTTGTCATGCACTTGTAGGACACACATCACATATAACCACAGGTCAGACAACACTAGGGTGCACACACTCATACATACGCGCCCATATACCGAAGGAAGATGCACTCTCTCTTTCCATATAGGCGTCCGCACGTGTCCTTTGCCTTTATCTTCTTGTGAATCCTCTCACTCACGTGTCAGAGAGCTCAGGGTGTTTTTTATGACTGATATATTATTTATTTGTGTACGCATGTGTCATGTGTCAAACGCAGTAATGTATGCATGACCATGTCTATGTCCCGACCACCAGAAGTGGCATGGGGCTTGAATTGGTGATAGCTCGGACCATCAGCCCCCACACACGGAGCAGCCACAGCCTTATTCCCTACAGTGAGGTTGTTATAAAACCCACAGTCTATTCTCACCAAGCTGTTGTAGCCTCAGTAAATCAAATCAACTAAATGGTTGCTGGCAGGGGCTCATACATACTGCTGCAAAATGGCCACAGGTGGAAGATGTCAAATCAAGTGGAACAAGACCATGCAACAGTTCACATGCAGTATTTAACTGAGGAGTTCAATAGACATGTGTATATCAAATGATTCCCAGATTGTTCTCTATGGGTTTGTGGGGCTCAAATAAAAATAAAATGTCAGTTCTTCCCAACAGATCTGTCTGTTGCAGAGCAATTAGACACAACAGATATTTGGTAGACATATTTGAAGGAAAATATATTATAGAAATGTATAACTCTTTTGAGGGTGGTCACTATTTATTTGATAATGTTGTGCTGTTGTGCTGAAACATACCAGTCGGTAATCATGACAGATTGTTTAGAGTAGTTTACCTGGTTTAGGAACAGCTCATAAAATTCTCTATCTATTAAGCTTGACTTAACACTGTCCTATTGACCTATGAGTAAATTAAAGCTCATTGTTATTAGGATAATGACAGAAAGGAATTGGGTGCAGTGGCATTAGGCTCTACAGGGCTGAATGAATTACCTCAGAGTTCAATCTCATCTGAACCTTTTGAAAACGTGATAGACTGAGTTCTTATTTTCACTTTCTTAAACCGAAAGTAATGAGAATATAAATGTAAGATTTGTTATATCTATGACACACAGGAAACAGAAAGAAGAACTTTGTCCTAAGATTAGATGACTATTGACATTTGTAGTCCAATAAAAAAAAAAAAAACCAGCTTGAATGTGCCTGAATGTCATTAATTCCTCATCAATCGTGAGGGTAACACAGATTTATAGCATGTTGTTCAGGATAACACACACACACACACACACACACACACACACACACACACACACACACACACACACACACACACACACAGCTGAAGCCTCCAATATGTACGTGTGAGTCTTGTGTCACTAGTTGTCCCCACAACACTGGGTAGTTATCTGTTAGAAAACGTTATCCTTGGTGCATTGTCTAGGTTACTGATGCTTAAAGGATGAAACACCGTTGCGCTCTTTTTATAGTGCTCATCTGTGACACACGCATACCGCAGCACACATGATTTAATCTTGTGCTCCAGGCTTGGGAATAATCGTTAATAGACACTGAAAGCATGTAATGCAAATAAGCAGCAGCGATTATATTTATATCCATGTTCAAATTGAACACGATAGCAAGCGATACAGGCTGACATTTAGTGATGCGAGGACGTGCAAAGGTCCATTGTGTTGCGAGCCAGAGGAGCATGAGTATGTGTGTTTGTGTGCATGGCACACCCTCAGGATACAAACGCTAACAAATGAAGGGGAAAAACAACAAGGAGGAAAGGAACAAATGGGGATAGCACGAGTCGCAGGTTAAAAAATGATACAGCAAAAGAGAAATACCTTGAGCTATTTACATATAAATGGCGGCAGCTGTGTTTTCCCAATATCTGTAAACTCTATTTAAGGTGTGAGTATTTGCATGGTCATTACTGCACTGTGCGCAAGCTTTCTTCCCAACAGGAGCAGCGTAGTGTGTGGTGACATTGGGGTTAGGGAAGTGAATACGAGTAGATTTAATTCCAAGCAATTCCACACATAATTTTAATAAGGTGTGTTGTGTTATTTATATATTTGTCACTGGTTAAAATTTATTTTACGTATCAAAATAAGTTCACCTTATATTTGAATATTCACTAAATCATCGGCAGTGCAAGTCATTTGCACATCAACTGGAAGGACGTGGAGTTAGCACCTTTGGGTTTCTGTCTGCAGAAACCTATTTACTCCTGCAGGAAGGAGATAAAATAGATCTGTTCTTTGATTAAAATACTGTGCAGGTTTATGGATTTAGCTCCACCCTGGCTCTGGGGCTGTGATATTGGCAGCTTTATACTGAAATGCTGATGCAGTATATCTGTATTGGGGGTGAATGAGATGGTGGCGACAGGCAAAAGTGCTGGATTTGAAGATCTTATTATTTTCTTTAGGTGTTACAAACATAACATTCTCTGTAGTGCATATTGGTACTTTGGCGGATTCAAAACAAATAACGGTGTCAGGGTGAAGTTTAGTATTGAGAAACAAGGGTTTGTACTGAAATTTCAGATTGAACAAAACCCTGGAGTCAGAGGCTTTTGATGTTTTTCTTTTTTTGATGCAAATGTTGTATTTATGTCAGTGTTGTGTGGCAGTGAAAGGTTAGGCTCGGCATCTTGTTTATCTGGTTCTGATGGTAAGATAGAGGAAGGACACATCTTAAGTTTGTTTTGTATCAATTATTAGTTTTGTATGGGATTTCTGTTTGTTGTTTTGCCTCATCTCTAATTTATATTGTGATTTTGAGACTCGCTGTTAAATGCAGAGTGGAGTAAGACAACTTTGTGTTAATCTTACCTGTTTTATCTGCAGTGAATATTTCATTGTCGATGTTTTTCCTAAAATGAAACTCAGTTTGCTTTATCTCTGTTCAAGTATGTGGTTTATTTTGGGATGATCAGCTGCTTTAAATAACAAAAGCAGACACAAGAGGACAATATAAAGCTAATCAATGCTTTATTTTAGCTCTATATCTTGGATAAGCTGTCTGAAGTATTTGCTAAACTTTATCTTGAAAACACATTAGTGTAATTTCATCCCTGTTCCGATGGGATTTGACGTCTTCTAAATAATCATCAGTGGAAGTTGAAGCGTGATATCAAATATACGTCAGATAAAATTATGGTTCACATTAACAGGAACGCTTTTATCAGAGGATGCTTTCATTTCTCTTTGTCAGTACAACTCGTGAACATGTTGCAGTGAATTAGGATGGGCTGGCGGTGGTTTAATCACTCTGACCAACATTTAATGAAATCTGCAGTGAAGAGTGCATATCTCAGGGAACGTCACTTCAAACCTCAGTGAAGCGTAGAGATCGGTGCTGACGTGCTGCATCGCCATTGCTACCCAGCACTCTGTGCCAATGTCATTCAGACAGGTGGATAAATGACACGGCAGTAAAAGGGAACTACGCCTAATTAATTGTTCTGTCATGAATCAGGTATTAAATGAGGTGGGTTACAACAGTGGATAACCTGTCTCAGTGTAAAACAAAAAAAAACGGCTCCCAGCCACTGGTGCCACTCATTACTCACAGAGGTTATTCAGTGTATCATAAAAATGTGAGTCTAGCTTCAGAATTCGACGTCATCTGTCTTTAGAGTCCCAAACCACAAATACGCCTCTGAGCTTAGACCACAGGTTCATTCAGAAACTGTTGCCTGGGTTACATACATTGTAGAATAGTAACCTCTAATATAACCTGTACAAAAGCTGACGTTTCTCAGGATTTAACAAAACATTTAAGCTTTCTAGCCTTAAAAGCTGCAGATTCCATAACGGTGATTTACTGTGGTAGATATTACTGGCACAATAGGGTATTGCCATAGAACCAGTATTTTCGTTTTTTTAACTGCAATTATAACATTAAATGTGTGCTTTGGCACAAACTTTTTATTTTACAATTAACTAATTAAATAGTTCTAGTTTTTAAATACCCTGGGTAGTCACTATCCTGATATTTACTATTCCTTGTTTCCTATTTGACAAATCTGTTTTTTGTCTGTCATTTCATGGTACAGTAGAGAACTGCTAGAAGCATTTACCTTGACAAATTTTTTTTTTTTTGACCAACATCATCCAACTGTGTCAGTGTTTCTGCCAACGACTCAATGCGCACTTGGGGAATAGCAGCAGGTTTTCCCCAGGAGGACGATGTACAGTTTGACAGCTTATCATTTTAACATGCACGCATTACTCTAATAATGAGGCCAGCGGTGTTTGAGCTTGACAAGGGGGATGTTGGGCCGGCCAACTGCCTTCTGTCACATTTTACCGGATGAATCTATAGTCACTTAGCAGAATACATTTAATAATTAGTTTGAACAGCGAAATCGACAGCTCCCTTCATGTGGTTTTTATAGCGTTTCTGGATTCAAGGCTTTTTAAAGAAGGATTCTCTGTCTGCAGGGACAACTGGTTGCACTTTGGCAAATATTGATCATTTGCACCCAAGATGTTTCACAGCACCAACGTGTTACTTCTTTTTTTCTCGTGTTTTAATGAAATCTGAGCCATGGAAATTGGACAAGCCATTCTTTGTTTGACATATCTTGACCTTTTAGTTTATTGCAGGTTCATTAGTAGATTATACCAGTAGTTTCTAACCTTTTATGGTTTCAGACGTCTTCCAATGTGTAGTCTGAGTTACAAATGCCAAATGTCTTAGTTGTTAACAGCACCACCAAATAATAGGTATCCATCTAAACTCCTCACATGGTTTCATTTCAATAAATCAGCAAAACTTTGAAATATAAATTTTTCTCATATAACGGTCATGTTAGTTTTTTCGTCAGTTAGATTTCAAAATTTCTAAAAGGTTTAAACGATAACAAATCGGACTTAATATGAGTCATACATGTTTTCTAGAAAGAAGTTGTCTGTCATGGCCAGCTCCTTGAAAATTAAGGTGAATGCTCTTCATGATGTTATGTATTGCTGCTCGTTCGGACTGGTCTGATCCAGGGAGCTGCAACTGCCTGACAAAAAGGACCAGAATAAATAAGCTCTGTGGCCTTGTCTAGAAAAATGAAGGCGACACACACGAACAGAATGTGACACACAAGCACACATTTGAACTAGAAAAAATATCATATTCCTGCCAGCTAAACACATCTGTTTGCCAGAGGCTGAAAACATGTTTCACCTGAAGCTAACAGGTGTTGATGAATTCAATATTCATGTTTGCCTTAAAACCACATCATTGTTGAGACAAATTGGCATCACAGTGTTTTAACCTGTTTCTGACTGTAAACTAATGTCTTTCTTTCTCTCTTTGTGTTTGTTTCTTTCAGACCGTTGACCAGGAGCTACGACACGTGTCTGACGTCCAGAAAGAAAAAAGAACTGATAAAGAGAGAAACAATAAAGTAGTGGGGTAACCAGTTAACCAAATCACTGATATCATCCAAAATCTTTATTAGAAGCACCTTCACAGTTGTCATCGTCATTACTCTCATCAAAAAACAAGTTTACAGCTACAAAGTTCTACATTCAAAGTCAGAATAGTTTATTGTCAGAACTGCTGTATGACTGTGCTTGGCTGCACCACCTGCGTCGCTCACAACTTAAGTTTGTAGTAAAAATCTTAAATTTTCTCCACGTCCCGTTTCCTCAGCTCATTTAACAGTGGTTTGAAGGGGACCTATTGTGCTTTTTCTTAGTTATCTCTCATTGGATGTACAATACCAATATTAAATGTGGCCAAAGTTTTCAGATAATGATGTAAAAATGAAAGTAATCCTTGTTAGACCAAAGTCAGACCATTTATACGGTCATCTACTCCAAGCTCACCTTGTTCTCCCATAACGATCTACTCTAGCATACAAATAACCTACTATGCAGGTTTACTATACAGTCATTAGGCAACAGCAGAATAACAATTTACAAACAAAGTTTCCTGTTTGCTGACATTTTCTACTTCAGTCAGCAATTAAGCACATTTCCCAAATGTACACCTATTAAAAGGGGCATATATACAGTTTGTGATTGTAAGACTAAATTCAGATGCTGCTGCGAATTGTCATTCTGCTCCCTCACATTCCAGATCAGATTTAAACTTAAACACGCAAAGACAGATTTGAGATGTTACCACTTCCAGTCAATCATGTTAGTTACTTAGTTGTAGTTACTAGTGACCTTAACAGGTGAGAGAATGTGGTTCCGCTCACAAGTCAAATCAAAAGCAAATAGAGATGAGCTATGATTTCCTGTTTTAGTCTGAAAACCATCATAGCAGCTGCATAATAGGCATCAATCCATCTATACTGCCTATACTGAGGAGGGTGAAGTGGAGTAGACCCTGCACAGGTCGCTCTTTTTAAAGTCTCCCATTAATCTAACACCAGTCTGCATTTCTGTGGAGTTTGCAAATAAGCTGGAGTACCTGGAGAAATCTTGAATAACTCAAGAACTTTCATACTGTGAAAGGAAAATACCAACCATCCATTAGAGTCAGTTTGAGACAAACAAAGAGACGTTTTGAGCTGTGAAACAAAGCGAGATGAGTTCCAGACTTCAAACATCCTGAGCTGGAAATGAACATAATGGGTCCCCTTTAATGTTGTGTTTCGAAAGAATTCCATCTCCATGTGCGTCAAACAGTCGTCCCTTTATATTAGTCATCAGAATATTTCAGGTGCACAATACTGGCATCTCCTCGTTACTGTTATGCTTTCACTGAGAATTCAAGCTGGTTATTGTAAATGGGATATGCAGGCCAAAGGTGTCATCTCAGATCTGTACCATCCATATTCACCGCCATTTCCCCTGTAACATCATCATCATTATGAATCAAGATGGAGTCCCCTGCAGAGATGTAAGTTGTTGGAAAAGAAAATAGACAGAGAGCCTCAAACCTTTTGACCCATCCCAGTAGAAACAACCCACCCCCTAACAAAAAAAGAAAAGAAACCACAAACGCTTTGTCTTCACTTTTCCCCTCCTGTGTTTCCCTCACCTTTTCTTTGGGCTTTATCTTTTGTATTTGTACATAAAGCAATTTCAAATCTTATAGTTTTGTACATGTAATTTTTATGGTGTGTGGATATTTTCTAATAAAATAAAACAAAAATGGAAGCCTTTCTCCTAGATTGGCTGCTTTGTTTTTGTTTTAATCTCTGTTTAAATCTTCAGTCGTACCTTGTACTTGTCTCACAGACTATGCATAATGAAGCTGTTTTAAAGCAGCATCTACAATTTCCAAGATATAACCAGCACTGGCAACTTGCAGTGAAGGTGAAGGTAAACATTATACACAGTCATTTCAAAAGACATAGGGATTGATTTTCTGTTCTTAATCCACGACTTGAACACAATTGAATTTGAAAAGGAATGTGGCGATTGTAGGATCAGGCTGCAGGAGGGTAAATGCTAGATGGTAAATTACATTTTACTGACGACTGCCAATTGCTGTCAAATGTAAAGATGTTGTTTAAGCTTCTCTAACCAATATTTTTTAGATTTCTAATGAATTATATGTGTAATGTGAAAAACGTCACTCATAGTCCTAGTCTCTCTCAGATAAACAGAAATCACATCTCACTGCTTTGGTTTTACACATAGACTGAATATAAAGATAGACATAGTGGCAGCTCCCCAAAAGTGAAGCCATATCATCCCGATTGCCCTCTAGTGGTTGGCTGCAGAATAGGTCATAAATCCCACCTCCTTGTTCAATCAATCAATCAATGAATCAATCAGATTTTATTTCTATTGCCCATATTCACAAATCTCAAAAGTCTCTTAGGGCATCTCAAGGTGCATCATCCTCTGCCCTTTACCCTCAACAAGAGTAAGGATAAACTACTCCTACCTTTTACAGAGGAAAAATAACATAGATATTTGTGAGGGATCCCTCTCCCAGGACGGACAGAAGTGCACTAGATGCCAGGAACTGTTTGTAGCATAATGGGAAGTAAATTAATTGAGGAGTTATTGTCAGTAATGGTGAAGCATGTAAGTAGGTATATTGTATATCAAGCAGTCTTGTTGTATTCATAGTCCACAATCAGCTTCACCACGATCAGGATCCATCACCACAGTCGTTGTCGGTGGATGGGACCTGAGGCAAACTACACAATTTGCAGAAACCATGTAGATAGATATTTCTTCATATATTTTTTTTCCAGATTCACAGGGCCAATGTGATCTCTGACCACTGAATAATAATCACATCATCTTTGAGTCCAACTGACCAAAAGTGAGGGAACTTCTCTCAGGCAGTCTTGAGATATCAAACATGTGCTGGACAGGTCAGAGTGACCTACTGACATTTGACCACCAAATTGTATTCAGGTCAATGTTTGTTCCACTTGAAATTCTCTTTTGGTATTCACAACAACACAAGGCCATATGATGCTGACCACCAAAATGTAATCAGTTCATCTTTGATCAAAGTGAATGTTTGTACCACATTTGATGACATTTCTTTTTGCTTTGCTAAAACGTCCACATAAAGTATTCCTGTTCGCAGCTGATTGAATGCACCGCTAACTAGAGCTTTACTGGTTTTTGATTGGAACTTTCGAACTGGAAAATTATTATATCCGTGCTGGACACACTGTATATGCTAATCAGTTAGAAATTGTTGTAGGTTTTCAAACATTTTAGGGTACCCCATTATACGCATTCATGGATGAAGAATAATTTACAGTTATGAGCTGTGTATAAAAAATTCACATGTGGCAGTAGCACTTTCTGATCGCCTGCAAAGTCTTGGTTATTCCTCTTGTTTAGTTCTCCCAGTTCATAATGCTTCCTGTGAACATAACCTAAATCTGTCTTCTTCCTCCCCTCCCTCCTCTCCTATTATCTCCTCCTATCACTTCTCCTCCCCTCATCTATTCCCATCAGCCCCCTCTGCTCGTCTCCCTCTCCTCTCCCAACCTCCAATCCCCCTCATGTCTCCCACTCTCTCTCTTCCTCCTGTTCTGTTTTTCCCTCTCAACTTTAATACCTAACCGGCTCCACACAGCTCTATTCTGCTCCCCCAGATCCACTCCAGTCCTCAGTTCTCGTCTCCTTAGTTCTTGGCAGGCAGCCGCCACCCGATCAGCTCCCCACAATTTCTGTCTCGGCTTTCTCCTTTACTCTCATCACCACCTGTTAGCGCTATCTCCTCTCTCTCCCTATTTAAAGCAGGAGGAATAAGAATGCATGGCTTGTAATGGCAGCAGGGAAAAGTGAAAATAAAATATATCTTTCCTAACAGAAGTAGCAAAGGGGCAGGACTACTCTAACATTACTGCAGCGCCATCAAAGTCAGAAAACGAGATGGATAAAGGCCGAAGGGGGATGAATACACAGTGTTCCCATCAGCTATCGGCAGCTGTAGAAAATGTGGCACCTGGGGTCTCATTTTGAGATAGACACTAATGTTATATTTAAATTCATGTTCCACTTTTGGATCTCTAGCAGAAGGTGAATATATACTAACAGGAAATCAATGCAGCGGAGTAGAAACACATCAAAACAAAGTTGAACACATCCTGATGAGTCATTATCATTAGGAATTAATTACTTAAGATTCACCTTCGCATTTGTACACACTTAAAAGTTCTCGTCACAGCTGTATGAATAAAACAAGAAGCCTCTAATGCAACAACATCCCGTCACAATCTCAATAATGAAAGATAATCTGATTTGCTACTGAATTCATTAATTACGCCAAATATTTATCACACACTTCGGAGGCTGGTAACATGAACTCTATCTTACAGCATTGCGATGTTTGAGGAATTAATATGTAAATCCATGCACCCAGGTGCTGCAAATTTAATCAGACCATCTTCTTAAAAGGGGCAAGGCTTTGTGTATCTATTGAATATCTGTCATGTACACTTCTCAAGTTTGTGTTCACCAAAAAAAAAGTCTGCACAATGACACACAGTTGTCAGCTCGATGGTGTTAAGAAAAAAAAGAAAAAGAAATTCAAAGAACACAAGACATTTGTCACTGTCATTGCCTATTCTAAGGGAATTTAAATCCTTCTGTGCCGCTTGTTAAATTCAAACTTTATAAAAGAAAATGTATTTGTCTTTGAAGGAAAGATGGAAAGGCTCACTTTCTTTAAGACACACGTAGCCTTGAGTGACAACACATGCACTGACAAGCTATTTAATAGGAAGCCCTGCTTATTCACTTATGTAGAATGATGGGACAAACAAAAACAACATCCAGTGAGTGGAATGGTCGAACTCAGATAACGTCTCTTCATGGTCAAACAAAAAGCATTTCATAATGAAGGGCTTGTCCAAACTGCATGTACAACAGCAACATCTATGTGGTTCCATTCTTGACAGCCAGAAACAGACATCTGAGTCTGCAGCGGACACAGATTCACCAACACTGAACTGTTGAAGACCGAAACAAATTGCAGTCTGGTCTGATGAATACTGCTCATGCTGCAGATGGTAGATAATTTAGAGATGTGAGTAAATGGACCCAACATGCCTGTAGTCGACTGTCCAGACCTGCTGGTAACGATGATGTAATCTTGTTGGTAATGTTATCCTGGTACAATTTGTGCCCTTTAATACCAATCAATTGTGGTCTGAGCGCCACAGCCTGTCTGAGCATTGTTGACCACATGCATCCTTTTATGGCTTTAATTTATGGTTGTCATCAGGATACTTCCATCATGATTATGCAACATGTCACAAAGCAAATTCAAATTAAAAAAGTCTTTCATAAACTTGACAATGAAATCAATGGAGTTCAATGGCGGTCCCAACATGATAATGAGTCCGTTTAACTTCAGAGACCTCCCCAGTCAACAGATCATGAATCCAGTAGAACTTCTTATGGGGTGAAGTAGAATGAGAGCTTTGCATGATGAATGTACAGCTGAGAGATCTGCAGATGTGATTTGATCAAATCACATCAACATGGAGCGGACTCTAAAAAGAAAGTGTAGATTCATGGCATCAATGCCACAAAGAGCTGAGGCTGTTTTGCAGTATTAGTGGGGCTTTAGCACACAAAGGGGACATATAAAAATATATATCCTCGTTTTCACATTACTATGCATAAACACACAGAGAGCAATGCATTTTTATCCACACATCCACATAAAAGACATCCACAGAGGTACATTATCAAGGAAGCACAATGGTTCATGAGAGAAACTGTGTTTCAAGGCTGCCAAACTTGAGATGTGTTGATGTGACTGACTTCCTCTATGCCAGAGTGACTCCCTCACCGTTTGCTCTGTGTGTCATTATTACTTGTCAGGCTGCTTCTTGGGCGACTGAATGATTTATTTCTCTGCTGTGACTAAGTGAAATAGCTTCTCCTCCACCAGCCTTCAATTTCCTTCCTGTGCTCAGTGGCTGTTTCTTTTTCTTTTTGGTATCGTGTCAGTGAGCTGAAGCAGGGAAAACTGGAGAAAAGAGCACTGGAAGGCTTCTGGGATATATTTAAACCAAAGGGACTTCTGGCTGAATCTCATTTGCATGTGTTGAACATTCACTTGGTCATTTGCTCGTTGGGAGAGTCCAATGCTTTACCCATAGGTGTTAAGGCTTTGAGGACTGCCTTCTCTCTGAAGACCTCAAGTAGAGAAAGGCCAACTTCATTTGAACCTGCAAATCCCTGCAGCTTTTAAGTTTAAAATGTTGTTTACAGATGGAAATTATGAATGAAGGTTAAACTAAAGAAATTTGACCTTTTAGGTCAGATTTTGTCTAAAGTCCTACTATGTTTTATATAATATTCAGTCCAAAGTGGGAGGACCTTAAGGCTCATTTTACACAACATTATTTGATGTGTGTCATATCTGGGTAAAACGTGTGTCTCCATTGACAAAGTTCAAACAAATGATTGCAATCTGTCTTGGATTTCGAGGTCTACATTTCCATCAGGGTCAGCGCTGTTTGGTAGAAATGCACAAGTCCTGGCAAACACCGAGGTGGTTGGAAGTGCTTCTTGGCTTTATGGTGGGGTCCAAATGAAATTGGAAAATGAACTAAAACTTTTGGGTAGTAGTTAATAAATTCACCCTGTTAATAGATATGCTGTGTCCCCATAGTAACAGATGATGAGTTGGAAAGGGGTTTCAATTGCTCCATTTCTTTTTGTTCTACCACTTCCCTCCCTCTCTTTGCACCTCAGTACCAGTGTAAATGTTTTTTTAATTTATATAGCGCTTTTCCAGTCTCGATGACCACTCAAAGCGCTTACAGTCAGTTTTACATTCACCCATTCACACACACATTCATACAGTGCATCTATTCGCAGCACTTTGTTATTCTATGGGGGGCCATTCGGGGTATCTTGCCCAAGGACACTTCGGCATGCAGATGGTTCAGACTGGGGATCAAACTGCCGACCTTCAGGTTGGAGGACGACCACTCTACCCCTAAGCCACAGCCGCCCCAAGTGTCCCTCCCTCCACATGAAACATCGCTGTTTCTCTCAATGGAGTGAAGTCGCTGAAATGAGATTCAACTAAAGTCGTCCACTGCACAAGCCCGAGTTGACTGAACCACCAGGTGTCCTTGTGTGTAACAATGACTCCAAAACACAACCAAGGAATAACTCACCAAAGTAACTTGCTTTTCAAACGACCTGCCTACACTTCACGTGGCTCACTGACGTGGTTTAGTCACTATGGATTAATTAATGGTTAATATGCAGCTTTGTTATTCTAATAGAATGTGAAGAATGCAATGATAATGACTTAATTTTCTGTCTTTTTGACTGTTCAACTTTACAATGACGACAGGTGATTTTTTTTGGCCCACAGGAAGAAATGTTTGCAATATCCCTCAGAACTGGTGCACGGCGGCTGAATGGACTTTTAGGAATCAGCCTACTTGCTAAACAGAGAGCGAGAGAATGATGAAGGCAATTGTTTGTAATAAGCAGAGCTCAGTATTTATAATAAGGGTACCTCATGGTGTTTTCACTTTAATCCTCTGCACACAACCATCAGATGTGTTTTAATGAGGACAGCTCACAGTGAGAGGGAACTGGAAAAAACTCGGCTCTCCCCTGGTTTTATCTTAGCTTGGATGCACACCGCAAGATCTCATCAAGCTTAGTTCAACTAATTAAACCCAAAGTTACCGTCCTCTCCCAGCCAAAATTTTCCAGATGAGGGAACCGCTGTGAGAGAGCCACAAAGGAAAAACATTATGATGATGGGATTCAGAAGAAAAATATTTTCTGAAATGAATCTGCAGGCATAAGACGGCTTAATTGGGACTAAATCTTGTCAAAGCATGTATTAGTGGCCGTGCTTGACAGGGAGAAGCGAGGGGGGGAATCGTGATCGGAATCTGAAACCTGCCTAACCAGTGCAACATGCTGATTCACGTCACATCATTATGAAGACCTCCCTCAAAGTATGAAAACTTTACATATTGCTATTGTCTGCTACAGTGGGTACTTTATCTTGGTTGGTTCATGTTGAGGATCATTTATGACATGATGGCTCTGTAGAGGTGCTGCTGTCCCCTGTCCCTGCCCAAACACATGCAGCTAAACCCAAAGTTACCCAAATGCATGTTGGAGTGTATTCCAAACCAGCACTTATCCATACACACGAGTAGCAAGCAGAGAAAATAAAACCACCAAATATGACTTCTTACTTTCCTCATGTTAAAAGATTAAATTTGCCTCTGCAGCTTGTTTTTTTCCCGTCTTTCTTTTTGACACGTTCATCTGTCTTTGAAAAATTAGACAAAT
The DNA here is from genome assembly GCF_963576545.1 of Limanda limanda. NCBI lineage: Eukaryota > Metazoa > Chordata > Actinopteri > Pleuronectiformes > Pleuronectidae > Limanda > Limanda limanda. The sequence goes on from NC_083641.1 coordinate 11,510,540, forward strand.
GCTGGAAGGTATCTCCATGTTACTCTGCAGCCTCTGTGTAAAATCTATTTTCACATGTCGATTGCCTGCATGCTACAAGAGGAGATTGAAAGCTTTCAAAATTGTGTTACGAGAGTCGGCTGGTGCACGTACACGGCACGTCAACAGTAGAATGTAGGGAGTTTCACAGTAGAATTCAATCTTACATTAAGGTTGTCATGCTCCAGCTTCCTCTGATGCTGATGAACTCATGTGGAAAATCTGGAACAATCTCTGCTGACACCAGGCATATGCACAACACATTCAAACCTCCCCTCTCTCATCCAAATTAGGTTTCTGCATGAGGATGTACCTCACCAAAAGAAAGGAGATGAAAAGCTGTCTGGTTAATGGTTAGGGTATTTACTGGATACAAGTAAAAAAAACAAGTCCATGACTCAGAGGCTGCCATTGTCCAGTTTTAGGTTTTAAATGTGAAAAAACGTTCTTCTTTGACATCTGTCAAGAGCGAGCCAAGTGAAAACAAACATAATGTTGTGATGGGCAGGAGGTGATAAAAGGCAGAGGGGCGGATGTTTGCTTTTGACCATTGTTGTTTTTGACAGTTAGAGGTCAGCTTCCATTTGTTGTTAATGGAGAGTAGCACACAGGGCCAGAGCTTTGAAATGATCTGCTGTCTGGTGCCATTCTTTCTTTTCTTCAGAAGAGGATGAAAATGCAGAAACAAACAAAAAGAACTTTCTCGAATATGACAATTTGAAGTTTGAGCATTCCTTGAATTTTGCTTGAAAATTCTTGATATTTGTGTGCAAAAAAAAGAAACCGGACAAATTTTGATTCCCAGATTGTTATGTGCAATAGTTTGTTCATGGTTGACCTTGTTTGAAACAAAATAGTGGGCAGAGCCAACAATGAACTCGTATGGAAGACATGAGGAACGCAGAGGAAAGAGAGGACGGTGGGAGCTTTACAATCTGGATGGATGACACAGCTTCATCAAAACAATCCTATCACAGATGTACAATCTGGACACAGCGGAGATTACAACTGGCGGGCCTGTGCGTATGTGCCTAGTGTTGTGTGTCTGTTTGTGTGTCGTGCAGGCCATGGTTTCTAATCTGCAGACATGATCTTTTTATCTTTCTTTTTTCCGCTATTGAAAAGAACCATATCTGTGGTGTGCTGTCTGCATATCAATCTCAAAAAGTCACTGTGCTTGACAAGGCTGTTTAATTTTCAGAGCTTTGATAAGGAGTCTCATGTTTTAGGAACAAGATTTATTTTGTTTAATCTGATTAATTAAAATAAGTATTTAAATAGAGTTTGAACTTTTTTATGCAGTATGTTTCTTTTCTTTCTCCAGGGCCTGATATTATAAGGCAGAGGCTTGAAAACTTGAAAAGAGATTTTGGAACAAATGGCCTCCGTTGATTCAGGGATCTGCTGAGATGCTATTTGAATAAAACGTGCAGTATTTTACCTTTGCTGAGCTGTTGAGTGTGGAGGTGTTATTCCAGCTGCATGCTGAGCTTTTTGATAAAACTTTACAAAGCTGAAAGAAAGGAGGTGCTGGCTTTAAACAACAATAACAAAAATAAAGTTTTGCAGCATAAAAGTAAATAAAAATGTAATAATTCATTCATGCAGCAAAATTCAAGAGGTGTTGCCTTCTAAAATACAATTCTGCAATATGAGATACTGCATATTGCATCATAATGTATTTAGCTAACAGTTCACAAATACAAGCACCTTTCAACACCGACCATTCAATGAAATAAACACCCCCTGTGTTTTGTGTTAGTGCAGTTTAATAGCCAGCCCACTGGGAGAGTTAAGGATTAGACCTGAACTTAAAAAATGCTCAGGAAAATTAGTAATCAAAACCTAATAATCAGACTATTCCCAGAGCAAAGGAGAAGCTCCTGAGTGCTGATCTCTCGTTCTGCGCTGTGGAAGGTGCAGACTTAAAGAGGAGCATAAGCTAAACCTTACCATCCTCGTACTTCTTTTCTTTCTAACTTCAATTACTTCGGGCACATAGCAGACACGCTGTATGCTGCTGATAATTACACTGTAGAAATAAATCTACTAGAAATAGCTTTGTGCGCCAGCTTTATCTGATACTAACGAGAAATAGATTTTACAAGCAGTTAATGTGGGAGCCAGTTGGGCAAAATCTGTTGATGCCAAGTTAAAATAACATATTCAAACCTTTTCTCTAATCGTGTCTATCGCTAAGGATTCTACTCCTTTAAACTAAACAACGGTCCATCTTATCCCAGGATCTACTTTGCTTTGGTGACGGACTGTTTCTTTAAAATGGTAATGACGCTAGATGAGACTTCCGATGCCTCATGTTTCTCGCTTCAACTCGACCGGACAGCTCACGGTACACGTAAAAAAAACAACCGAGAGGCTTAAACTTTCTGGTAGTGTAACCACAGCTCTGTTGGTAGATGACAGAAGTAAGGGCAGGACAAGCTGATGATGCCGATCAAAGACATCCTCTGTCGCACAAACCGTTTCTTTTCAGTTCAGCCTTCACGGTCTACCCGGCCTACAAAGACCCCCTCTTGTGTGGGCCGTGTAGATCTTGTCCTCTGATGGTTGCAGGCCCTGAATAGAGAGATAGCGTGTGTCTTTCATCTTATATCTGATCTTTTATATCTTACTCACCACATTACAGTGATGTTTTACAGAGCAAATGCTTAGACACATTGAGCCCTTGAATCCGTACAATCTCACTAAAGGACACATTCTGTGATCATCAGCACTCTCTCATTAACTGCTGCCGTTATGTTCAAACCGAACGTGGCTGGTTCAGAGCTGAAGTCTCGTACGGCAGAGAGAGTTCAGTAATATTTAGTGAGGCCAGGAGAGCCCAGTCAAAATGAGAATCACTGAACCCTTTCACCATCTCTGGCCCAAACTTACAGGCTTGCAGCTTTTGATATGCTGGAGTGTGAAAATGGGCAAATTGCAAGGCCTCCATTTAATATGCACTGTACAGTAATGTGAGCCATTTCATTTGAGTGCTGTGTGTCACAGACAACTGCATTTACTGAGCTGCATGAATAATTCCTGTGATAAGCAGCACCTTCACCTCATTATTTCCATCAGCAAAGTAATTTACCAATTGTGGATTTTTGCCCACTTCCCTAGGCTTTGATTTTCCAGTCAAATCCTCTGCGGCTGCAGTTTGCTCCCGCAGTAAAGTCAGGTAACCTGTCCTCAGTCTGCAGGTTTACAGTATGGTACTTAACATGATGTGGAACAACCCAGTCAAATTGATAACGTCCATGCATCAAGTACAATTCATCAGCAATTGTTCACATTGTATATAAAACAATTGTGTGTAGAGTAAGATCTAATCTTTGTTTGCTGATGTCTAAACCCTGGTAACATTGGCCTTTGCTGATGTCTCGAAGACATTTGTAATTCAGCGAAACTCAGGAGACAGCTTGTTCCTGTATCCACCTTGAACAATGAAAATCGGATGTGGAAATTGTGAGACAGAAGCAGAGACATCCCACCGTGAAGTTATAAGTTTTAGGTGCTAAGCCCGATTGGTTACATCCCATCTTAAGGTTGAAGTTTTGGGTTGGGAGCCAAGTTGGCTACATCTTAACTTCAAAGTAAGAGATCCTGTTGTGAGGCTGGTTGGCTACAGTGGTCAATTAAAAGATGTATACTATATAATATAAATATATACTATATAATGACTTATGAGTTATTTACAGTTATATTTCAGACTGTTTTCATACAACTCACTGTGATTTAATCGCTGATGGGCACAAACACTGGAATATAGGGATTCAGATTTGTATGTCAACTATTTTTTGGCATGTTGCCGAAATGGCCTGGTTAAATTTAAGTTAATTTTGTTTTGTTTTTAGCCAGAATTCTGTTTTTGACTCCACTAAAGCTCAGGTCAACTGACAAACAGTATCATTTCCATAATAATCTTTTTCACTTATCTGTTGAGTTGTCTTGTTGCAGTGAGTAAATAATGAGACATTTTATTCACGTGTTCTATTCTTGTTGCAAACCAATTTCCTCACAATGCCCTTGGGAATACAATCAGCCATCCTTGTAATCATTATTCTTAACTTGTAACACTCAGTAGCACGCATAAGTTCTCCCTCAAAAGAGACGCATGACAACTGATCATATCACCAGAGAAAAGTAAAGTAGTTAGTACAATAATATGTGTTTTGACGACAAGTTGTCATTCTTTAGACATTCTACTTCCACATTTCAACAAACACGCATTTGATGTTGGGTATAGTCCTCATAGTCCTCGTATGGTTAATTATGTAACCATACACTCTTTATAAATATGTACATGATTGTTCCCCAAAAGTGAAACCTATGCATCTCTATCACCACCTGGTGGCTGACTGCAGTCTATAGGTCATAAACCCTGCCTCCACAATGTTAGTGGATGGGACATGAACCAAATTAAAAAGTCAAAGCACAAGTCCAATACATTTTTCTCAAATAGGGTTTCTTTAATTTGGGGTAGTTTTTACCCCACCAATAGGTCCACATGCTCCATTTTCTGCCAAGTTTGGTTTTAATGAACTTGAGGCTATAAAAACGTGTGACTTCATCAAGCACATGTACAAACAAGACCTCACTGCTGTGGCTCCATATTCCGGATCACTACTTCGCAGACTCAAACCCAAAATGCGTAAGATGGTGGCATTCGTATCTGGGATATTTCAGCTGGATTTTTCGTTAGTGGGAGGAAGTACAGACTAGCAAAGCCTGTTGCATATTATATTTTGTCTTTTCTCAAACTCCAACCAACGTGCAAAGGCAAACCTAAATGTAACTTTCCAAGGTAAGGTTTTCTCTGCAAAGGCAATTTGAAATTTGAATAGTTACCATTTCACTACACTAATAATTCATAAAGATGAAAACAAGAGAACACAGGGTTTACGCAGAAGTTGTTTGGAAACATAAAGCGAGCAGTAACATTCATGATCTGAACTGCCTTAACATCAAACTGAGTTATGGCTGTGAATTCACTTTATGTGGACTGAGCTGCGACAGCTCTGTGGTGACTGTCCTCTCCGATAACATTTATACTGTGTGCATTTGGCTGCAGCTACATTTGGATACCAAAGAGAAGTCAGCCATATTAATTACATTTTCCACCTGCTTTGGTCTGAGCATCTGCTATAGTCTGGGTCAGCTCCCTCCCTGGTGGAAGAAGCGCCACTTTCTTTTATTCTCATTTCATTCAATCTATTTTTCACATGTACTGATCATGTAGTTATTGCTACCTATTTAGTCACCGTTGCCAGCAACGTCTCTGATCAACTACACTATATCACCGTTATCTGTTAGAGTTTTTTTAGATCAAGTAGTCCTTCTATATCAAGAGCAAACTTACGAAAAAAAAGTTCCATGATCAAAAGAGGAGCCTTTACATGTTTTCTACTGTTTGAAGTCTATATTTGACCCTGAGTAAATGTGTGCCGTGCTGAAACTTCACAGCAACCAGTGAATGAGAAGGACACATTGGATTTTAAACAAGGGTGGAAGTCACAGCTCTGACAGAATGATGCATTGACAGCTCCACAGGTACTGATTGTTTAGCTTGCACTTTCAGGTGAGCTTTAAACAAGAAGTAGCCATCCAGTGGCCTCTTAAAGATTGTAAAACCACAATTCAACCATCTACAAAGATCTAAATTAATGCATATTTTAATTTGTTTGCTTACCTGACTGTAAATGTGTAGCGCAATGTTACCCACTGATAGATGGGAGTTGGTCTAATCTCAGCAAAGAAGATAACTTAAGAAGTGTGCCATATTTACCAAGATAATCACTTTGTCTACAGAGAGACATCGTTTGTTCAATATTGTCCTATATAATTTGCTGTTAACTTAACCAGCTAACTGGATGTGAAACACATTCTGTTGTGTGACGGGAGACAAAACAGTTAAAAACACCACTGTTCTAAATGTGCATCAGGAACATCACAATTTAAAGGTCCCCTCGTATGCCCATTTTACCACAGTTGATATGGTTCCTTGGGGTCTTAATGAAATGTCTGTAACATTTTTTGGTCAAAGTACCACAAGGATCATTTAAAACAACAGCCTTTTTACCCTGTCTAAAACAGCCCTCTTAAGATTGACCTCTTTTGAGTCCCCCCCCCCCTCTCTCACCGCCCCGCCCCCCCCCTGTCAATCACACACACACACACACACACACATCCACTTTCACGTCTTAAATCTCTCCTTAGCATATGTAAGGTTGTTAAAATAATTTTAAGTCACTGTCCTGCACATATTTCTGTATTTGTTTGTTGTGTTTCTTCATTGAAGCTACAATTTTAAAACTACTACACCCTCTGATAAGGATGTACATTTATTTAAATACATGCATTAGATATGTGTGTATACAGTATATAATTGTATCTGAGCGCTCGCACACACACACACACAGACACACGCACACACACAGATAGACACAGACACACACAGGCAAAGGGATGTGGGGGCTAGCCTTGGAAGCTAACACTGCTGCAACTTCTGCGGCGAAATGCACTTAAAACCCCGGGTATGAGTCTATTATAAAGCGAGCGACGGAGGCGGCAGCGAGCTGCTTGTGACCGGCACCGGTTCGTGCAGCTCGGGCTGCGTGGAGCAAATCTGTAAGAGCCACAAAAGTTATAATGTGCAGCTCTCTGCCCCCCTCCTCCTCCTCCGCTTCGCCACCCGGGCACTGAGCGAGCCCCCCGGCACCGGTACAATGCAACCGGAGACCGGGGGGGTTCCTTGAACACGTTCCAATGCTAGTTTCTAACAAAGACAGACACACACAGAAGCTACGAGTCGGGTTAGCCTCCGAGTGCATTGTTTTCTATGAAAACGTGCTGCATGCCCGGGACGCCACAAACATACACACACACAAGCTAGACTCCGAGAGCTAACAGCGGCACCTCCGAGGATCCCTCACCGGGACGTCCCCGGAGCTAACAGCGGCACCTCCAAGGATCCCTCACCGGGACGTCCCGGAGCCCTCACCGGGACGTCCCCGGAGCTAACAGCGGCCCCTCCGAGGATCCCTCACCGGGACGTCCCCGGAGCTAACAGCGGCACCTCCAAGGATCCCTCACCGGGACGTCCCGGAGCCCTCACCGGGACGTCCCCGGAGCTAACAGCGGCACCTCCAAGGAGCCCTCACCGGGACGTCCCTGACCCGACAGCGGCGGTGCACAGAGGTGCCGGTGCCGCAGCTAACGCTAGGCTAGCGTTAGCGTCGCTAGCAGCAAGCTGTTTTGTATTCATACATGCTGCTTCCACCGGGGCAAAACACACACACAGAAGCCAGCGTTAGCTGCTGCTGCTAACAACAACAAAGTCACATGCAGTTGAGGCAGCATAACCACAGCATCAACACAGTGAAGCAGCTCCGAGCTCCTACCTGGAAAAAACACCAACAGCTCACTCTCCCGGCTCCGGGCTCTCGCCTCCCGGGCTCCAGGCTACGGGCTATGGGCTACGCGGTGGCTCTCGGTGGTCGAATTCGTTTCATGCTGCTAGATAGCTTATCCAAGTGTTTACAAGGCTCGCAAGAATGCAATCGCGGCGCAAACCGATGGACGGTCAATAAAGTGGGTGGTTCTTAAATCTATTGTGGTTCCATCGATTGGTGGGTCGAGTGTTGGTGGGGGTCTCTGCGCTGACGTAAAACTGCCAATGACGTAAAGATTGCCCATAACCCCATTGGACGCTCGCTAGCGCATACTTCCTGACATAGAGAAACCACACCAGATAGCGGGAGTTGTGTTTTTCCACAGTTTTTGGGACGGTAGACATGCCAGATACCCAAATTAACGTGTAGAAGCACTACAAAAGTGGAATTTTCATACGATGGGACCTTTAAGTCTTGTAATGGAATGGAAATAAAGTAATGTTAGAAATGCGTTCCTGTAAACATAAGTTTTGAGCAGTGATTCAAGGACAGGTAGTGAGTTGTTGAGCCTCATCTCATCAGGGAGAGAGTTCCAGAGCCCCAGGGCCCTGACAGAGAAAGCCCAGTCACCTTGAGAAGCCAGCCTTGACCTAGGGACAGACAACAGGGACAGGCTGGCCGATCTCAGGTTACGACTGGGGTTACAGGGAGTGAAGACCTGCGAAATGTATGTGGGGCCCAGCCCATCTTGAGCTTTAGAAGTTATTTAAACAATCTTAAATCAATTCTGAATTTAACTGGTAACCAGAGAAGGGATTCACTAATTGTCGTGATATGAGCCCTACGGTTTGTTTTTGTTCAAATACGAGCCCCAGTTTTTTGAACAAGCTGCAAACGAGTTACTAGGGTAGAGTAGCTAGTTGGAAAGAAATCATTTTCAATTTCTTTGTTTTGAGAAAAACGGGAGCTGAGAGTAAAAGAGAGTTTAAGTGGAAAGTTGGGCAAACCAGAGAAAGAAAGAGGAAAAATATAGGATGCGGGAAATCACAGAGAGAAACGTTAAAGTCATTGATTCTAACTTGACTTGAAGGACCTTTACTCAAACTGAATAGAGAAAAATTAATTTGATGTTTTCACTGGTGAAGAATATGTTACCTTGGTGATTGACTCTTCACATACAAGAAGCCAAGGCTGTGAAAGATGTGTGAAAGAAGGACTACATGGAACAATGTCATATGCTCAAACTCCAACCTTAAAAATAAATTAAAGGAAGACAGAACCCTGCACTCCAAAAATATGTGGTCAAATATTTGTGCCACTGTGTGGAAAATGTGGAGGTAAAATAATAAAAACAACTGGGAAAAATATTTTTTCCTGTCATGAAAAGAAAATATTAAGTTGATTGTAATTCAAGTCGAAGTTTCCCATGTTGAGCATTTCTTGTTGTGGTTCAAGGGGAGGTTTCTACTTTACTGACATAAAATACGTTTATAAGGAGTGGTGCATACAGCATAATTAGTGCTGTATAATCTACAGTCTTATATAAAATAAATGTACACTTTTTTGTGACAACACAAGGCATGTTGAATAATAAGATATACTGCTCTCAGGTCAGCTATGATTAAATTATATACGTTTCATAGCTTCAAGTAAATAAGTGGAAATAAAGCAGAGGTGTGGGAGGCAATTATATGACATTTGGAATGAGGAAGCATAAGTAAAGTATTGCTATCATTATTAGCTTTATTGTTTTTAATGTTCACAAACTTTGTTGTTATTAGGAAGAGTTACTTCAACGGTTGTTCAAGGGTAAGTTTTACATTATTACATTTTTCCTAAAAATCTGCTTTGGGTTTTTGGCCAAAAAGCCCAGTTTGGTCTTATTGCACTGTGTCCAAGTAAAGTGGATCAAAGAAAGATACGCTGTTTTTTGTCCACCCAATTTATTTCATAGACTGTGTATAAAGGTGGACAATGCATCTCAACTTCCTCCTATCCAGATATCAAGCCCAATTTGCCTGTTTACTTTCACTTTGTAGTTTGATCCATGTCCCATCCACTTCCAAGATGGAGGCAGGATTTATGACCTGATTGGATTGCGATGCTTTGCCTTCACTTTAGGGGAGCTGTCATAATGTGCACCATTATTTACAATCAATGATTTATATCAACAGGTGTAATCTAAGAATCATAACTAAAGATGCAACTATTGGGATTTTCTTGGCCGGTTGTGAATATACTAAATAAAAAGAACATAAATAAAATAAACCACACACAACCAAAACAATGAATAAAATGAACTCTTTTTCCCCCCTCTTCTTCACTGTGTGATTGAATGGCACTAATAATATTTACTTTACGGTAAAGTGAAATCATTCAACAAAAGTGTTTCTCTCTATACTGTCACATATATTTAACCTATAATATAAACATGTCAAGTTCTTAATCTGTGTATAAAACACTGCTACCTTGAAAAGAAATTAAAAAAAAGTCCAAAATCCCTTAGAGTAGAGATGTTGTTATTCAAGGTTTGGTCACGATACACCTATCTATTCTTGGTTGGCATGGCAACGCTTTTTCTGGTATATGCACTGCAAAAAACAGCAGAAGAGATTAAGACAATGAATCACCAACATCAACTGCCTGAACGAAATCACACACACACACACACACAAACACACACACACGCACACACGCACACACACACACAAACACACAGACACACACACACACACAGAGAGACACCCCCCCCACACACACACACACACACAATCTTAATATGAGCTGTATTCAAAGCCTGTCTGTAAATGAACTACTGGAGATACAGTGGAATTCACATTAAGGCTGCAACTAATTAGTTTCACTATAAAGTAAAGATTACTTTCTGTACTGATCTAAACAGTCCAAAACCAAATAATATTTCATGTTTGACAAATCACAGCAAATTCTAATGCAAGAGGAGTGCAAACTGTTGGAATTTTTTGTTGAAAAAAACTCAAACAATGTATGGATTATTATCATAGTTTGCTCTTGTGCATATCTAGAAACACTTCAGAAAGTGAATAAGATTTGGGCAATTCTGAATTGCAATAACTTTTGCCTTTTACTTCCTTCATTTGAAGATAACTTTCTCTCAGATGCAGCAGAAATGAAAGTAAGTGTGATCTTGGAGGGCAGGTAAAGTTTTATGAAAAGTAAATTTATGTGGTTTTACAATACATCATGATATAGGAAGCAGAAAGAGAAAATGTTTGTTTTACACTTCAAGGCACAGAAATATTGATATATTCTTGAGTTTCCATGCTGTGTTATTTGTACTGTGCTTTGATAAATATTGATAATCTTATAAGGTTGTTACATTTCATTTGATATTGACACCAATTATTGTCAGTTAAGGAGCTTGATTATCAATATTTGGAGGTAAGAACTGAACAACACACTGTCAAAATTCGGAATAACACAAATCACCAAAACAATACTGCTACTTGAAGTCTTCAAACATATAGAAATGCATTCTAACTTCTCAACAACAACAAATCTTGCTTTTCAACTAAGTGAGGCTACGTCCAGTGTTCAATCTCATCTGACTTCGAGTGTATATGCATTTAATCCGAAGTGTGTAACTAAACTAATAACTAAACATATACATAAATATATAAAACATATTTCATGATAATTCTTACTGTAGATAGACTATGCTCCTTGACACACGCCCTCTCCATGACTAGAGATGTTTTGCATTAGCCTACTAATCACTTTGTTCTTCTCCCTACATTTGAAAACACGACAGACGGAGCGGGGTTCATGATCGACCCATGCTGTGTAAATATAGCCCTGTCAGTTCATCATGCAGCTGCTGTCTTCTCAAAGGGCAAAGCTATCTCCTTTTTTTCAAAATAACATGAAATGCAGAGACGACGAAAGAGCTAATGAAATGCTGGAGGAGGAGTGGAGGAAGGGAGAGGAGTACAGGTGAAGGATGAGGGCATTGAGGATGTTAATCAGATGTAAGTGCTGCCCTATCTGGCAGTAGAGCCATGTGCAGCACGCAACATGCAACAGACACACACACACACAAACAGATGTATTGTAGTGATGGAGCACATGGCTCAGGATCTGTGCCCTTGTGTTCACCCTTACCCTCTTTCACATCCCTCCCTCTTACCATTCTGTTTTACTTCCATCCATGTTTGTATGAATTTCCTCCCCAGATAGGTTTGTTCTCTTTCTGTGTTTATCTTCATCTACATCTGTCCTTGTAAATTTCTTTTTCACCTTCCATCCAGTCTATCCCAAAAGATGCTTCCTATAAACTCTAAGTGGAGGACGGGCTGTAGTGGGATAGAAAGGAATCTCTTCTCCTCTCATCCTCAGTTTGAGTCACAGTTTTTAGTTTTTTATACTCAAAATAATGGCTTTAAAATCATATTGATGGTACACAAACCTATAATAGGAAGAATGACATCTCTGCTATTGCCAGGGCGCTCCCAGAAGGTGTGGAACTGCACTTAAGTCTGGTGTACTGTGCAGGAATATTTGCAACATGGAATACAGTAAAAGCAGGGTAACAGTTATGAGCCAGAGTTTGCAGATAGCTGTAAGAAAAAGTTAGCTCAGTATTCTCAGTTTGTGAATCATGGCTGCACCAGAAAGCAATTGAGAAGGAGTGGAAGAACAGAAAAACAGAAAGCCACCCGGTTTTTACGCTTTGGCAAGCGCTGATGTGGAACAAATGTTGACCTGATTAGTTATCAGGAGGTTATCTCCAGATGAATTACATTTGAAGCGCCCGCATAGGACAGTAAAAATATTTAAGGGTGTTTTAATGAACCAGCATTTTATGTAATGGTGCTGCCTATCATCAGTGTGTTTCAGAGTGTTTCCATTACGCCAATGGCAGGAAACACTAGATTAGAGACCCTGCTGTGTAAACCATTTCTGTATCATTATGAAACTCTTGCAGGACAAATATAGTCCATACAGTGTAGCCTGTATTCAAGGTGCATGCAGAGTATTCATCGACAATGTTTTTCATTCATTTAATGTTAGTTTTCAACTCTGATGTCACGACAAACAACGGTTCATTTTTGTATTGTTACATAACCATTGAGTCGCCATGACAACAAATGAGTCAGCAAATATTGTCCTTTGGCGTCTGTGGTTGCTGGTTCTTCTTCTGTCCCTTTATAAACAAATGCACATGTGTATCGCTTTGAAAGATGAGGCTCGGTGTATTTATGCCTCACAATCCCACACTCCCATTGTGTTGCTTTAACCCTCAATTTTCCTCCACTCCTTCTTACCTTAGAATCTTTCTTGCTACTTTTCTCTTCTTTTTCCTCAATCATTCCACCTCAGTGCAGGTTTCATCATTACCCCTGTCTGTCCTCTGACTCCCTCACTACTCACTCATCTCATCTTAAGTTTAACTACAAGCCAGTTGTTTCTGTGTGTGTGTGTGTGTGTGTGTGTGTGTGTGTTTAACTCTCTAACACTTCAGAGTGTGGCGTGTTTGCTCTTAAAGTCTTCTGGCTAGACTTCATCCCAGTTCTTTGCTCAATTTTCTGAAGAAAAGAAACGATTTTCTCTGCTCTGGCTCACTATCTATCATCCTAATATTTGCTTTGTCTGTTTCTCTTCCCCGCCATCTGCAGGTTGCTTCAAAAAATAAGGTACAATTCCAACAAGTTTGATTGTGAACCAGAAGAGAACCAACAGTAAGGCTAAGACGGACAAAACAGTGATGGCAATGTTCAAGTCGGGGGCAGGAAGAAATAACGATGAAAAATAGACTTTTGTTTCCTTGCTATATAATATATTTTTTAGAAAATATGTTGCACAGCTTGCCCGAATATACAGGGGGATCCAAAAGTCTGAGACCATAAAACCATGTTGTTATACACAGTTTTCCTCAGTCCTCATCCCCCCCCGCCCCCCAAATACAACAACAGAGATGGTAAGTGCATAGTAAGCACATGCAAAAAGCATCAAGAGTCATATCTGTGGGGAAAAAAACATTCAATTGCACAGGATTCTTCTTTTGATATCTGGTTCGGATGTGCTGATTGTGTGCGTATGCAGTGGATCATTTCCATATCCATATTAGCAATCGAGGGTGTTCACGTCATTTTTGCTACTGTAAGAACAAACACGAGATGACGAACACAACTCAACAACCAAATGCTTTCATGGTTATCTCATTTTTATTGTCACACATCAAACTTTTTATAAATCAACTGCTCCACCAGAGAAAACTTAATTCAGGGTTATTTTTGCGACTCACACACCCATCGTCTCTGCCATCGTCCAATAGCAGCCTGTGACCACTAGTAAAGTAGGGAGGTGGTCACAGAATGCTTATGTGACTCTGCAGGGATGTTTTGAAGATAAGATCAGCTCCATGAAAGACGGCATGAAGGAGAACATATACTTCTGTGTGGACAACAACAAGCCTTGGATGTTGATTAATGACTACAGACATGCATCACTGCTGCCTCGTGGGTGCGTTTGGTGCATTGGGCATGTCTTCCAATTTTGATGAAGCATGTTGTTACGGCTGTAGTCGTCCCTTGTCCGTGTGTCTGGTTCTGTATTCATTAGAGTCCCCAGTTGCTCCTCCTTCTTTCTGGCCGGTGGCAAAGACTGAGATCCTGATTGGAAGGGCATTTTCCCTAAGTCTCAATCAACATGAAGCACTTTTGGCTGACAGTATAAATTATGCCCAGCTGTGTCAGTCGTGCAGCTGTTTGTTGTGTGTGAACAGCTCGTCAAATTAGCATAATTCACATTTTTCTTAAAAGATAATATTCCTATTGTCTGAGATTTAGACTAACGACATTTATATTAGGAGATCATATTCCTGTTGAATTGTTATTAGAGAAATTATGTATTTTGGTTGAACTAGTTGTGATGTTGTCTAATGAGTGCTGCCCTTGCATTTTGTTTTACAATAAGGTTTGGTTAGTTATTTTTTTAAGAGTCCTGTTTTTGTTCTATTTGTTTGAACTAGCACTCTTGTGCGTTCGTTTCTGTTAAGCGTTTGTTCCTTGTATGTCCCACAATCTCATAGCCAAGTTTAAACTTAATTAAACAACCGTGAATTTACCAAAAACAACTGGTTTTATGCTGCCTGCTCATTTCTATCGCGCCAGGTCGAAACAATGTCCACGAGATACAAGAGACACATGTGGGGGCAGTGTTGGGGCAGAACATGACCTCCTGTGTTTCCTTTTTTTGATTTACAGAATGAAAATCTGTGTGTTCTATATTGTCTGAATTTAGTGGAGTGCCCTCTAGTGGAATAGCCCAGCAACATGCTCGGTAAACAATTACGCTTACGACACATCTAGTTGCCATTGAGGTTAATCCGCCCATCCACCATCCATCTCCTAGTACAGCTGGCAGTTTTCCAGCTCCAATAAATCTCAACTTTGCAGATCATCCTCACATCATTGAACTAGGATCATCTGAGACCTGAAGGAGCTGCTGAACAGGAAGAAGCAAGCCATTAGGGACATGGTTTGAGCTCTACTGACGAGTGTGAAGTGAAGAACTGAAAGTGAGGCTGAGGGAGAGCAAAGATGTTTACAGGAGGAGGCTGGAAAACAGGCAACGGCAAAACAACACGAGGTCGGCTGTGAAAAAAAGATCACAGGTTTCAAGACTCAAAGGGGAATCAGGGAAACCTGAACAGAGCCAACAAGCTGAATGTGATCAGAAACTGAATCTGTACAGGACCTCCAGCTGCCTCAGTCTCCTCATCGAGTCACAGAGACCACACAACCTCCTCATCCTCACAGCTGATCCCCTCTCACATCTCCCCAGTGATTACTACCAACGGTTTGCACTACCTCCAGCTGCCTTCTTTGCTGCAGTCTGCTGGGTCAGCAGCATCAGGGCAAATTGTACAGGTCGATGAAGCTAGATTATTGCGTTTGCTCAGCGAAATCACTCACAGTAAGATCCCGTGTGCAGTCATGTCACAGGTTCACATGGACAGCAGGTATTATGCTTTGACCACCCATATGGATCTTAGCCACCTTGTGTATCCTGTGTCCATTTGGTGCAGCGGTTGTGCACGTCCTCAAATGTTGACGAAAAATATGTCCACAAGATACAAGACGCACGTGAACAGTGTACAGAATGCAAATGTAATGTTCTATATTGTCTAAATTCTGCAGCATGTCCTCTAGTGAAATACTCCAGTATCATGCGTAGTTCACAGCAAGGAAATCATGCTTACAACGCATCTTTTTATCTCCAGCCTTTGAGGTTCGTCCGATCATCCAGCCCTCCAATTTCCTAATACAGCTGGCAGTTTTCCACCTCCAATAAGACTCAGCTTTAGCACATTATCACCACATCATTGAACTCAGAATATATGAAAGGCTTTCATTAGAGAAGCTTCTTAATTTCAGCTGCAGTCTAATAGGGTTCTGGCTGCCGGCCATTTTGAATAGATTCCTACAGTCAGGATTAAAAAAGCACAAATTACTATTGTTTCCGTCATCATTAGTCCACATATCGGATTCTTAAATGCTAAGAGCAAAGTATGACTAGATTTCATCCGTTCCAAAAAAGGTCAAATAGACTCAACAAAAACCTCCCATAGTGGATAAGTCATAAAAAACATTTTATTTTGTGTAATGTCGTACATCAGACCTGTTCAAGGATGAAGGTTATTACATGTTTGGCCATTTAGAAAATGTTGGACATGTTTTTTCTGAGCTAGATTACATCTTCACGAGACATTTCAGCTGCACAGATCCCTCGTGGATCTCTGAATTCCTGGAGCATACTCATTCCAAATTGAAGAGATAACTTATCTTCTATTGATTACTTTTATTAAATTGTGCCTCCTAAATGCATTGATTTGAGCGCAGGTGTAATTACTGTAGCTGTGGGGAAACAGAGCTTGAAACATGTATTTTGTGAGTTAGGAAATTAGTGTTGAAAGTTATTATTACTATATTTTACAGCAACTATAATCACACCTACCTAGCCCAATACACAGAAGAGCATATTAAAAAGGAAATATTGTTTAATACCACCTTGGCAGGCTGACCTGGAATCTTTTTCAAATATAAAGGAGATCCATCGACTTAAAATATGTATTTGTCTAACCAGAAACTCCAAGAAATATGGATCAAGCATGATTTTACAGATATCTAAACTTTGTTAATCTAGGCAATAGATAACAGATGATAGATAGCAGATAGTGTTCAAAATTATAGACAAGACTGATGAAACTCTCAATGTACATCTTATGAACCAGTATTATTTATTACAAGTAGAAAGAAATTTAAGTATGCCATGATTTGGGAAGTTTAACTCTTGGATAAAGAGTTTTTGTTTTTTGTAGAGTATTCTTATTGTGGACACTTCGGGTTATTTGACCTTCCACTCTGTGTTACCGGGTTAATTTTAAAAGTCTGATCTGTTTGGGGTTTCTGTGCAATTAACCTTTGGCCTTGATTTGTTTCACCTGTTTGTCCTGTGCCCCCCTCCTCCTAGTTTGTCATCAGTTCAGTTTATATTTAAGGAAGTCCTTAGTTCGGTCTTTGCCCTTCCTGGGCCTGCTCCTTTTTTTGCGCTATTAGGAATTTTTATTGGATCTGCCTCCTGCATCGCTCTTACATGTTGGGTCCACCAGCTCTCTCTTCACAAACCTTGACAAAGTAGGCCTAATGGTAAGTCAAAAATGGGACATTGTTGCCTGAAAAATGTTAAACTAGCTTTTAAAAAACCCATACCTCTGACTCTGCTGTCGACTCATCCACAAGAAACTGCACTACCACCAGTTTGATTTCAGGCACTGCTTAGATCAGCTCTCAGAACAGGTAACTCCATTTAGGCAACTGACCCTTTGACCCCAACTGGGAACGCTTCACTTATTTGTTAAATACAACGTGAGTTTAGTATGATTGGTGAAATCTGGGCCAACTGTAAATGGGTAGAAACTGATGTGATTATGACAAGAGTCAGGCAGCGACTTAAGTGCTGCTGAGATCGACTGTTTCATGATGATGTAGAATCAACAAATCCAAACCCTCAGCTGCCATGTTTCACATTACTGTGAAACATGCACTGAGACAAATACACCAGCGAAGAACCAGAGAGGGAATGTGAGTCCCAGTTGCAGCTGATGAAAGTGCTGGAGAGTCACACCAGACTGAGCAGAATACTGAAGAGAACTGAGAAGGGTTTGATTGACAGGCAGCTTGTTACCGCTCCAATTAGAGAGTGTTTACCAACTCCTGCTGTGTGCATGTGTGTATGTGTGCAACATTGCATCGGCATAGGTGTATAAGACCGCGTGTGTGTGCGCTCGTGTGCACGTGCATGGAGAGTGTAACATCTATTTGACTATATGAGTGTGTTTACAATTCCTGCAGCACCTCTGGCCTTCTCGGCTTTAATTGGCGTCTGCTGTAAGGACAGCTTGGTCCCACAGTCAGATTGGCACATTGACAGAGGGACAGAGTGGGTCTCCAGAGAAAAGTCAATGATTTGTTCAGCTTGTTGGCAGTTAAGCTGTACTTTCTGACTCTTGTGGCAGATTTACCCTGTTGTGTTTTTTAAATTAAAACAAGGACAAATTATTTTATTTTTTGTACATATTTTTGATAGGTTAAGAGTCAGCTCCATGTTGTCATATTTTCAACAGAAAAAAGGGGCTTTTGTTGCAGAACTTTTAAATGTGTCTTCTGAAACAAAAGTGGACCTTTTGGTCTTGTGGTTATTTATGGAGATGCATAACTTTTAATACAATCTAGTGACCTCAATAGGACACATTTATGTGCTCCGAGTGTAGCATCCCCGGCTGAATGATGGTCAGATCTCTTTTACTGATAGTTCACAGTCCTTTATTTTCTTCTTGTTACAGTCCGTGACATATAAACACACTGTAAGAACTTGTGCCCTTTTCCAGCAAGGCGCTAAAAACCAACAAACGAGAATACTTTTCATGCACCGGCAAAGTAGCGATCTCTTCCTTATTTACCAGGAAGTGCCTTTTCAAAATAAAAGAAAACATTTCAAAATAAACGTAACAAAAAACCAATAAGGCATTAATGGGTCATTTACACCGAGTACATATAGATATTTCATGTTTTTCCTCTGATTTAACAGGCTTTACCGCAAAAAGTCACACAAACCCTCTCCGTTCGGAAGCATACTGATTTCTTCCCAAGTTTCCACAGGTACGCACTCAGCACTTTTCCCCACTGATACCAAAACAGAAAATGTCAGTTCTCTGCTCATTTTTTAATTCTTCATGGTTCTACACAAATCTGTCCTAGCTCCAAGCAAACAGATAGACACTTGAGAAAAAGAGACAGAGAGAAAGCACCATGAGCCACAAACAGTCGTTTCTGCAAAGCTCCTCTGACGCTCTCACAGAGAGAACAAGAGAGCTAAGTTCTTCTCAGCACACAAGAGTAGATAAACTAATTATAACTGATAAGTAATGCTTACAATGTTACTGCATCACAATGGAAAGAAAGCGAAAAGATATATGAGGTGCCGGATTGAATTATACAATATTATTTACACATGAGCAGGTCCTATGTTAATAAGGATGAAAAACAAAACATTAAAAGAGACAGGCAGGTGAAGTGGTTTCATTTTTCAACCACTTCAGTGAAGCTTAGCATTTAGGTTGTTTTTTTATTTCTGACAGCTGGATTCCGAATGTTGCAAAAAAAAAAAAAAAAAAAAAAAAAACTCCATTCATTTCAAGGATTTTTTTCCAGGCTTTGTTTAACAGTGATATCCTTGACATGCCCCCCCAACCCCCCTAGGTGTTGCAATGCACTGTGGTAACATCAAAGCTCCACAGCACACCATATGGTCAGTCTTCACAGGAGAACTAAAGAATAACATCACTTCTCTTCTCTCTCATGACTAAAGTGCTGTGTGATTTGACCTGTAGCTAATGTGAAATGTTCCTTTAGCGGATGGAGAGAATCACTGAGGTGAATGACAGACTGTGTCCTCCTTTCTTCTCTGTGTGGAGAGACATTAACATTCTGTAATTCCATATACAGCTTGATCTGAAGGTGTGTGGTTGTGTGAGAGTGTGTGTGTGCCAAGATAGTGAGTTCTATGTTGCGTTGTGTGCCTCGAGTCTTGCCTCTGCTTTGAAGTGTGAGAGATGTGTGCTTTTGATATTATGACATTGAATACGCCTGACTCACTCTGTCTGTTTTTGTGTGTATGTGCATGTATGAGTGTGTGTGTGTAACAGCAAGAAATTCAATCTGGCTTGCTCTGTACATGTGTGTGTTAATTTGAAGACTATCCACCGTCACGCTCTGGGCACAGCATATCGTCACGGCTCGTTTCCCCACATCATAATGTACGGTCATTTGCATGCTCTCACTGTATAAAACACACGCAAACATGAATAGATCCACCTGACCTCATGCTTTCTATGTTGTCTTTTTTCTTCCGCAGTGAAGCAGAGAGAAACGTTTATAAATGGACGTGCACACAGAAAGAGAGACAGAGTATGTTAAAGACTGAACGACCTAGACAGCCAGACAGTGAGGTGGACGTGAGCAACGTGAGAAGTGAAAAAGCAGGTGATCTTTCAAATTAGTGGAAAACAAACAGATATAATAAATGGTTGTCTTCTTTGTTTTTACTCTCTTCAGTTCATGTTTAAATAAACTTTTAAACATCGCCTGTCTAAAAAAGAAAAGGAAGTGCTGCTTCTTTCTGCTCTACTAACACTAAATATTTGATTTGTTGTTTTTTAGGAGCAGCTTTAAGGATTACAGTGCCGTCAGCAGGTCCATCCACCACTTTGGTCCCGACTGAAACGTTTCTGCAACTGCCGCGAATGTTTATACACTCATTATTATAAATAAGTAAGTGGAAACTTCATGACAAATGTTGGAGGGTTTGACTCAAATATCGGTTGCATCGTAATATTCAGGTGAACAAGGCTTTTTTATGATTTAATACTTGTGATATTCCCATGAGCCTCAGCTGTGCTTGGTACTGAGTGCTAATTGAAAATTGTTAACATGCTAAGACCCTAAGCTAAGAGGTAAAGATGAAACCTAGTTGGCGTCAGCTTGTTAGTATTGTAGCATATTAGCATCATGGGTCTGATACGAGGCTGCTGTTTGCATCAAGCTCAGAGCACAAAATGAGAAATCAGTGAGTTTCAACTTATCATATAAATGACTGTATCTGTATTCAGACATGAACTCAAGAAAATAACTGGAAAATTGGGTAATCAATTGGATCACATAAATAATGTCCAAACTGTTTACAGCAAATTGATACAGGAGTTGGCCTTGGTCGCCAAAAGCTCTCGAATCTCAGTCTTTCCAAGGTGACATATTGGTCAGTGTCATATATTTCATATGAGATCATGTTATTATTCCGGGTTTGTGTGCATAGCGCGTTAGAAACGTTATCAACTCTCCCAAACCTCGCAGTGAATTTTCTGGACATTTCCCGGGCTGTACTCTCACTTGAGCTCACACAAGTTCCAGAAAATATCCATGGGAACTGACATTTGAGTTCTTACATACAGCTGTTCTGGAAGAATTCAGGGAAATGTCCGGACTTCATTGCATGTCTGATAGCAGCATATGTTGTGCTCCTGTCATACTCTCTTTTTATTCTTATCATAGCCAACAGATGCAAACTTTAATTTTCTTATATAGAACATGCTCTCCATGAATAAACTTTCTGTCTTCTGTCTTTTATCGTAAAGTGTAAACCACTAAATTCAAATTTGACTTGTCTTATTGACCACTTTACACATCAGCTCACATTCACCCAATCTCACCCACACTCAGACAGCACTTCATTAAACATGCACCCACACACCAGTGGTGCATCAGGGACAATTTGGGTCTTTGGATCTAGCCCAAGGATCCTTTGATATGCAGACTGGAGGAGCTGGGGATCGCGCAGCCGACCTTTCGATTAGTGATGAGCCACATCTGCCCACGTGTAAACTCAAGT
Organism: Limanda limanda; assembly: GCF_963576545.1. NCBI lineage: Eukaryota > Metazoa > Chordata > Actinopteri > Pleuronectiformes > Pleuronectidae > Limanda > Limanda limanda. The sequence continues at coordinate 11,531,938 of NC_083641.1, forward strand.
TCTGGATTTTTAACCATGTCAATTTTAAACACTACACTGAGCATGAGAATGTGGGTTGTTGCATGTTTTATAACAAACCTTTCCTCGACCTATCTACCTGACCCAGGTTTTGTCATATACGGTAGTTTAATGCGCCTGCGCGTTAACCGTAGTTATACGGGAGTTACGGGCGCATGTAAGGGACGTGTATAAGTGACGCTTGTTTGTGGGACACGGTCATTCAATAAAGCGAGCTAAGCAACTAAGAAGCCTCTATAGCATTGCTTTACATGGTGTCAGAAGTAAAAACGGAGTCATGCCGTAGTTCGCTCCCCCGACAAGCTTTGCCTTTGATAAGCCAGGAGAGTGGCCGGAGTGGAAGCAGCGCTTCGTAAGATTCAGAATCGCCACCAAGCTGGACAAGGAAGACGGCGCCGTACAAGTGAGCAGTCTGATATACGCCATGGGAAGCAAGGCGAAGAACATCTTCCGTTCGTTTGCATTCGCAGAAGAGGGACATAAAGATGATTATGTTCGGGTGCTTGGACTGTTTGATGACTACTTTGTGCCGAGGAGGAATGTGATCCACGAACGTGCGTGTTTCCACAATAGGCTGAATGAGGCAGTGAAAAGAGAACAGTATCTCCTGCCTACTACTGATGAGATTACAGCAAAACTGAGTGGGGCCACCGTCTTCTCTTCCCTCGATGCCGCCAGTGGGTTTTTCCAGATACCGCTGCACCCAGACAGCTGTAAGCTCACAACCTTCATTACGCCATTTGGCAGATTCAACTTCAAACGGTTACCGTTTGGAATAACAAGCGCACCAGAAATCTTCCAGAGGAAGATGATGGAGACCCTGCAGGGGCTGGAGGGTGTCGAGGTCTTCATGGACGACATTCTGGTCTATGGGGTCACTAAGGAGGAGCATGACGGTCGCCTGGAGAAGGTAATGCAGCGCATCGAGACAGCTGGTCTGAAGCTCAATCGTGAGATGTGCTCCATCAGGCAGAGTCAGCTGCGGTTCCTCGGGCATCTCATCGACCGGTCCGGGATCCGGCCTGACCCCAACAAAGTGGAGGCTGTTCGACAGCTGTTACCACCAGCAGACGTGCAAGGGTTGAGAAGGATCCTGGGGATGGTGAATTATCTCGGAAGATACATCCCCGGGCTCTCTACCGTAGGACAGCCACTGTACGAGCTCTTGAAGGACAAGAGTACATGGACATGGAGCCACGCACAACAAACAGCTTTTGAACACATCAAGGACCTGTTGACAACTGCACCAGTACTTGCTTTCTATGACTTGAACAAGCCCACGGCTGTGTTAGCGGACGCAAGTAGCTATGGATTGGGGGCTGTACTCCTTCAGCTCCACGGGGAGCAGTGGAAACCAGTGGCATATTGCTCCAGACGCCTCACTGAAGCAGAAACACGCTACGCCCAGATAGAGAAGGAAAGCCTGGCTGGCGTGTGGGCATGCGAGAAGTTCGACAAATACCTCAATGGACTGGAAAAGTTCAAGCTAATCACTGATCACAAACCACTAGTGCCACTCATTAACAGCCGCAGCCTGGACAATGTACCTATACGATGCCAGCGTCTTCTCATGAGGCTCATGAGATTCAATCCAGTGGCAGAATATGCGCCAGGGAAAACTCTGGTTATCGCGGACACCCTGTCACGCAGCCCACTGGCCGGCACGTGTACAGAGATAGACACAAACAGTGATGTGGCATGCTACATGGATAGTGTAGTAGAGGGGATCCCTGCATCTACGAGTAAGATGGAGGAAATCAGATTGGCGACAGCAGCCGATGCCGAACTGCTGTCAGTTGTGAACCTCATAAAGAGAGGATGGCCTGAACACTTTAGCAATGTGCCCATGGAAGCAAGGGAATACATCCAAGTGAAGTCAGAGCTGTCAGAACACAATGGCCTGGTCCTCAGAGGAAGCAGGATTGTCGTGCCAAGGCAAATGAGAGGGGAGATCCTTCTGAAAATTCACGCAGGGCACCAGGGCCTAGTCAAATGTAGAGAGAGAGCGTGCTCATCTGTGTGGTGGCCTGGACTCTCTACGGAGATAAACAAGCTTGTGACGTCATGTCAGGTGTGCTGTGAACTGAAAAGAACACAACAAAAGGAACCTCTTATCTCCACACCGCTTCCGGAGCGACCCTGGAAGAGAATTGCAAAATGGACCTGTGTGAGCACAACCACCACAACTACCTGGTAATCTCAGACGACAACAACGAGTGCACAGGTAATCCAAAGAATGAAAGCGGTCTTCGCCAGGTTTGGCATTCCAGATGAGGTGGTGAGCGATAATGGACCACAATTTTCAAGTGCGGAGTTCAAGGAGTGCGCAAGGCAGCTCGACTTCAAGCACTGCACATCCAGCCCTCACCATCCACAGGGCTTGGGCACGCAGAGAGAGCCGTGCAGACAGCGAAGAAAATTCTCAGGCAAGAAGATCCTGTGATGGCTCTGATGAGCTATAGGTCCACTCCCTGCTCCACCACAGGCTTCAGTCCAGCCGAGCTGTTGATGGGGAGGAGAATCAGAACCACACTCCCAACTCTGGAGAAAAATCTCCTACCCAAATGGCCCAGCAGAACAGCTGTGAAAGAGAGGGATGGGAGGGAAAAGGCTAAACAGGCTCACTACTTCAACCGCCGCCATGGAGCCAGACCCTTACCTGCCCCGCGACCAGGAGATGTGGTATTCGCCAAGCTGGACCACGAAAAGTCATGGTCTTTGCCAGCGGTGATCACAAGCAAGAGCACCACCCCGAGATCCTTCGTCATCAAGACGCAGCAAGGAGCAGAGCTGCGGCGGAACCGCCGTCACCTCCAACCAGGGCCGGTTCCAGGGACAGGCACACACTCTGAGGGAGCCACCATGTTAGAGACTGTTCCTGACAGTCAGAGTGTGGCTACTCCCACAACCCCTCTACCCGGTCAGACTGTGACCAGATCTGGACGGGTGTGCAAACCACCCGACAGGCTTGTCCTGTAAATAAGTGCAGATCATATGGCCTTTGGGGGGGGGGGGGAAGAAAAGAGTATTAAGAAGGTATATTGACATTGATGTGATAATGTTGATTTGTGAACAAAGAAAGTTGTACATGTTGATGTTTATTCATTGGTTGAGTGGAAAGAAACCTGTGTATGTTGAAATATCTATGTTTAATTTAATCTTAATTTATGATGTGCATTTTCAGTTAAAGTTATGATGTTATTGACATAACACTCAAAAGAGGGAAGATGTCATATACGGTAGTTTAATGCGCCTGCGCGTTAACCGTAGTTATACAGGAGTTACGGGCGCATGTAAGGGACGTGTTTAAGTGACGCTTGTTTGTGGGACACGGTCATTCAATAAAGCGAGCTAAGCAACTAAGAAGCCTCTATAGCATTGCTTTACAGGTTTATTCCAAGAAATCTGTGAAACATCTGGTGCATCCTCTACCCCTACCCTCTCTGAACTCTTTAATCTCCTGATTAGTGTTTCTTTTATTAGCGCACTTTACCTTAGACCTCTCTAACAACTGTCCCTCCCTCTCTCTCTGTTTCCTCTTCTCTCTACTTGAGCCTCTTGTTCCCTCTCCATCTCCCCCGTACCACTTCCAGCTTTTCTCCACTTGCCTTTCATCTGTTTTCTGTTAGACTCCCCTCTCTTCTCCCCTCAGATCAGCACACACTCTCGCTGGAGCTTCTCTCGTTCCCTCTCTCGACCTCCCGCTGAGCCTCGGCTCAGCAATCTTGTCATTACACACTACAAACACCTTTTATCAGATGACACTTCAAAATAAAACATTACCCCATGCTATGCGTTAGCACATTAACATCATCCATTTACAACACATGCCACACGCACATAACATGCATACTGAGACATACGGTCGACTTTATGATCTTATATTGACCAGCATGCGAGTTAAGATAAGCTGCCTTCAGACACACACTGATTCTCCGTATTTTCTTGAGGAGCTGCATGTGTGTGTTGGGGGGGGGGGGGGGGCAAAGATAACTAGAGAGTTTGTGGCAATAAGACCCGATACCGGTGTCTTGGTGTTGTAAAAAAATCCTGTCATCAACCCAGCGGAGTTAAAACGTCACTTCCTGCCTCTGTTTGCTGCAGCCGGCTGCTCCATGTCTCACCTAAATAATACGGAGGATTTGTTAATGTTGTAACCGCGTCTGTGCAGAGAACATCCCTCTGCGTTGTGCATGTGAGAAAGGCAAAATGCAGGGGAACTCCCTATCTAATTCTCTGGACCCGCAGATCTTGTGTGAAAACAGCTTTACTGACATGATGCATGGCAATTACAAGATTTTCTGATATTTGCTCAAGGACATTTGAGCAGGATGGATGTTTGCTGTCAAACAGGATTGAGCATAGTTCCTGCAGTTTAAAGGACGGTTTCCCAGCTCACTACATTTCCTCACCAGGCTGTCTGTGTGTGTCCAAGCGTGTGTCAGTTAAGTGACACATTGAGTGACAGAGAGAGAGAGAAAGAGAGAGATTATCTGACATGTGGAACAAAGGTTGAGCGATGGAACAACATTAAACTAGACAATGCTGCATTGGATGGAATTACTACCATGAACCAAGCATGGTGCAATATACACAAAATATACTGTAAATGTACTTATTTCTATAAATTCCTGTTGATGCATTCAGATAATCTTTCTAGCACTGGAGAATTATTTGCATCTCTATGTATAACCCTATTAACTTTTACATTTGGATTTTTTTTTTTTTTTACCAGGGCCGACAATTACAACACACTCACATAGTAAGATATTTATTTCGGGCCACTAGCTGGGAAACAAGGTCTACAACGTGCCTGTATTTTGTGATTGAGCTGTGTGTGTGTGTGTGTGTGTGTATGTTAGTTTGTGTGTGTGTGTATGTGTCCCATTGCTCATTTCTTTCTGTTCGTTAATCTCATTATTCTCTCCATGATCTTGGCTTTGTTGGCAGATTAACGCTGGAATGGAATCAGGCTGGATTTAGTTTCCTTTTTAGGATTTGAAGAACAGGTTCTTCAGTCAATCTGTAATTGTGTTTCACTTACCTTGCTTTACCCCACTTCTCTCTCCTCTCTGACGCTCTCCACCTCTCTCTTTAGCTCTCTGTCGGTCTGATGACTATCATCTGCGTCATCTCATCTTTTCTATAGTTATCACACTTGCGTCTACTCCCGTTGTCCTGCTGTCACTCCACATCCTTCTCCCCTAAACCGACTCCCAGCATCTCTGCTCGCACTGCAGTGTATCCTAACAATTAGAATGAGGCGGCCCACCATGGTCGACTTTGTCCCGCTGCAGTTTAATAATGAACCAACATTTTTTTTTACACTTCTCATAGTAACATAAAAGACAATTTTTTTGTGTAGTTGCTTCATTGCAGAGCTCTGGCCAGCACTCTATTCCCCTCTCACGCCTCACAGGAGGCCCGTTAAAACACCTGCAAAGTTTTAACCAGCTTTTGCACGTAGGCAGAATTTGGCATGTCAGTAGACGCAGCTGAGGCTGTGCATGTTGCAGGGACGAGCATACAGTTCTCAGCAAGCTGGCACACGTGCCCTCGCTGTGTATCGAGTGCGCAATGACCCGTTTCTTTTCACCTGGATGTATCAGAGTACAGTTATCATGAAGCTGCATTAGCTAACCTCTGCATATGGATTGAACTACAAGGCTTTGTCAAATTACATACAAAAGGGAGATTTTTTCTTTCAAACAATGTTCATGTGAGGAAAGTGCATGCAAACTGGTTCACATTTGTTGCATTTACATATGTTATGTCTTGTCCAAAGCATCTCAAAAACACTGGAGTCATTCTTCCATGTCACTTTGGTATATGACCAAGAGGAACTGGAGAAAGAACAACCAAGCCTACTGGCTGATACACTTTACCTCCTTCAATCTAATTCCCAGTTACAATCCCCTGTTGGTGACAGCTGTCAAAAGGTTTCTTCCTAGTTTCTATGATTCAGTCTCTGTCTCTCCCTCTATCCCTCCCTCCATCTCTCTCTCTTTTTGTTTTACACAATCTGTGCACATGTGTGTAGAGCTACTGATGAGGTTAAGCACACAATTAATGGGTCTATCCAACAGTTTTCACACTGCAGTCATCTCCACTTAACTAAACACAGGAAAACACACCCACACACACATTCAGCCACACAGACTCTCCTGCACTTCACAGCCCAGAGTAACCATATGTAAATGATATGCAGATGACAGGAAGTCAATTAGGAGACCAGAGAGCTATGTCTCTGCAGAACTCCATTAGTGAAGCACAGATCAGCTCTCAGACTGTATAAGCTTTTCCCTCTCTCTTTCTAACCTTTGCTGTGTGTGTGTGTGTGTGTTTGTGTGGTGCCTGTGTGCATGTACATGCGCAGAAATCCATTTGTGGAGCACTAATCAGCTTGTCAGCAGAGCTGTGCTTTGCAGCTAACAGGAAGACTACTTGCAAGTTTTAGTTCAGGAAAATTCTCGAGGTTAGCATAACATCATGAAACTAATAAATAGAATATTTTCCATCTTTTCACGTCAAAAAAATCAGTTTGGAAACATTGCAATGTGGTACTGCAGTCTAAGCAATTTCCACAATAAAACTTGAATTACTGCACAAGGGATTGCCCCCACCAACCAGTGCAGTTACAATGTACATATTCATACACATTTAGGTTTCTAGATTCATATAAGGTCACTGTGACATTTAACCAATCTAATCACTTAATCAATGAGCCTAATCGAACTTGTGTGGCAAATTTGAGAGAATCCCCTTGAGATGTTGCTGGGATATTACATTCACAAGGCAAAACAGGTGTTTGAGAGGTCACAGTGACCTTTGACCACCACATTCTAATCTGGTCATCCATGAGTCAAAGTGAATTGTGCCAGATGTAATTAAATTCCCGACAGGCAGTCTGAATATATCTACAGGACTGTGTGGGCCTTGACCTTTGACCTCCAGGCACCAAAAATCGAATCAGTTCATCTTTGAGTCCAAGTATACGTTTGGACCAATTTAATATATAAGTTTGGGAGAATTATACCCTTAACATAGACCAAAAAAAAAAGACTTGCAATATTTGTAAGGTAAACCTTGCTTTCCATGGGAGCACGTCCATTATGCACAAGCATTTGAAGAAGAGGCACGTTGGACATCAAAACGTAGACGATGGAGACTCGCCTCGGTAAGATAGCCTGTTATCTAGCTTGCTATATATACACAGAGTTGTCTTGGCAATTTCCTCAATACCTGTATGCAGAATCCATTACAAGAATATGGTTGGAATGCAGATTTTTTTTTAATGAGTTTTAAAGCGTAATGTTATCCTTTTGCCTGAAAAGCGTATTTTTTAATCCCAATTATGCAGTCCGAAGAAGACTATGGGTAGCATGGATGGCTTTCTGCAAAAGAAGCAGACATGTACTCCGCATCGAGCAACTGCCTTGAGTCAATACTTAACATGCTTGTCACTGACATAAGAGGCCACTCCAATTTGTATGTCTTTTTAGTATCGACACTTTGGCTGTTCTTGATTCAGTGGAAAAATGGAAACTTCACTTTGCGTGTCCTTGGTTTTTCACTTTGCTTGCCCTTAGTTTTAAATGGACAAAAACTAGATTTTCTTCATTTTTGTATCAATAGTAGCCTAAAATGCCGCAAAGTTTATTAAAAGACCTTTTTGAATGAAGTATCGATCTTTATTTTTCTAAAACCAATCTCATGGTATAAACAACCAGTTGTTTGTGTTGTGCTATTTCTCAGAGAGGAATATGTCATATTGGATCATTCAAAGATTTATCAATAATACTGATATTTTTTGATTGACATGAATCTTGATGAAGCATGAGCATGAAATGATGAGAATGAAACAACCAATAATACATCATACTGTCATTTCGTTTACACAAAATAATAAATAACACACTAAAAGTCTATAGTCAACACGTAGCTGTTGTTGCTGTTACAGATACGTCAAATACTGTTTGGAATTCTTAATTTTTTAAAGGTTGCATATCATTGCAGATCCACAGCTCGTCATTACTCTTGAGCTTGCTGAACCTGATTCACCTAAGTTTTTACAAGGACATGCAATCAGGGCATGGACTGGAAGAAAAGGAGGCATCATTCTCCCTTATAGTTCCATAATGTTGCTTTGATTATTTGTGTGTTTACATGAATCACTACAGCACATAACCATATCAATTTAGAGCTAATAAAGCAATATTTTGGCAATATTCCTGAAAAGTAACAGGTATTTTTTGGGCACCTACATCATCCAACCACCCTCTGTATGACCCCTGACTCCAACACTAAAATGTTCAATTTTCTGAATCCATCTGACCTCTTGACCTGGTCTCTTTCTCTTCAACAAATATACTCTATCAATTTTTTTGGGGTGCAAGGAGCATAAATGTAACAGCCTCTTACCGTTGTCCTGCCTCTTTCAAACTTCTAACCCCTTTCATGAAAACATCTTAAAAATAATTTTAAATCATGCATGTCTGTACCTTTACTAGACACAGTCGGTGAAAGTGCTTTGAGGAACTGAAGCACACCTGCCTGCCCTGTTCTTCTTTTAGCCCTCTTCCAGTTTTCCATCCTGTCTACTCTCCTGGTGTGTAGTAATCAAGTTAAATAAAGTGCTTCCTTCCTTCACACTCTTCCTATGTGTTATGCTCTATCACTTCCTCTTTCCCTCCTCCAGCCTCTCTCTGCCTCGTTTCTGTGTCCAGTCATGTGGTTAACAACAAACTTGTCTGTGTCTCTGATCCACTCTTCCTTCATCGCTCTCTTTACTTCTTGTTCTCAACCATCTTCTTTATTTTCACGCTCCATATTCTCTTTCCCCGTGTGTCAGGTCTTCACGACTCTCCCCTCTCTTCTCCTGTCTCCCTGCGGTCTGCGACTGATCATGCAGTGAACAATAAAGGCAAACAGGTTGCCGCACACAAGGTTGATTCACATGGTACAGTGAGTCTCAGACCCATCTCAGATAAAACCAGCAGTGACAGGCTTTCACCCCCCCACCCTTTGGCTGCATGTACACCAGTAGGATCCTAACACAGACCAAAACCAGGGGGCAGGGATGATGCATCACGGATCCCCCATACTACCACATTGAACTGCAGCAACTAGAGATCAACCTTACAATATGGAATACTGTATTCCCTCTGTCGTGTGCTGAAGAGAGAACAAAGCTTCCACTGTTGTTTAAAGATACATGGTAAGAATTTAAGTCCTCTTTGTTATATGATTCCAAAACTTGCACATTTGGATTTCAACAAAAATCAGTGGAAAGTCAGGCTATTTCGGATTTATATTTTTAATCTTTGTTATATAAAGGAAAGGAAAGTAGTATTATTTTACGTTTTTGTTTTATAAACCATCGACTGGGCTTTGAAAGCCCTTTAAGTCCTGTTGTTATTATTATTAAACTTTTTACAATTGATAATCCTGTGATTTATACAGACTGGACTTATTGTTATTGTACTGGATTTAATTAAGAAATCATTGTTTTATTTTATTGTTGAGGTTGATACAAATTAACACCTTCCAATATAACACACCCCAATACACAACGTGCAAGAAATATCATAATTAAGAATGTACACAAATAACTCAAGCTTATGTTGAGTCGAACATTAACCTCTTAATTAAGGTGTTATCAATGCAGGATATACTGCATTGTGGTGTGATACTGCACAGGGGTCTTACGTCTGTGGTCAGTTTGTGTGGCTTTTAAGGAAAGCTGCGGTTGGTGTTTATCTTGTTGTGTCGTCTGTTGTTTTGATAAACATGAGAATGTGTTAACATTTCTTTTCCTCAGATGTAATCATCGATTCATTGGCTCTGTGATTCAGAAGATTGATGCAGGATCTCTCCAGGTTCGAGGTTTGTTTTTGTAATTGTTCTGTTTTCAAAAGGCACTAACATTTCTCACTCACCCAGACAATTTGTTCACTGCACTCAGTCAGCGTAGTTTTATTTCCAATGAATGTCCAATACAACCATCAACTGGCAATTTCACCTGATTTGTCTCCTCTCTCTCTCCCACTCACATTGAGGAAGTTTGTGACTTGCACGTAGACTACGACACACACACACACACACACACACGCACACATGCCATGGGATTTAGCTTAGCAGCTTCAATTAGTTTTCCTTGCTCTCCTATTTTGTAAAGCTGGTTTACTGTATCAAAACAGATTTGACTTGTCATTTGATATGGTAAGAGGCTGTTATGTTTCCCCGAAAATACACAGTGATCTGATGCTGGGGGATTTGATTTGTTGCAGGGAGTGCTTAACACACTCACAAATACAGTCGAAAAGTTTAAAAGACATGATTTTTCGAAATCAATTTTTGAAAATGTGACAATAAAAACAGCCGTCGGCTTTTTCTCTTTGTCCTTGTTTATGTTTGTTTATATGACATCACAGATTTGTTGCTTCCGTCTTCTCTTCTGTCTCCGTCTGTTTCAGGGGTGAAAATCTCGTCAGTGCTGTCACTCAAACACTTTACTCCAGTGCTTGCTCTAGTGTTTCTCTCTGCTGTACGACACTGTACTTTTCTAAATTGTGGTGGAAAAACGATTTGGGCTCAGACCCCCCCCCCCCTTCCTCTGCCGCTCAAGGATCGAACCCTGCAGATCGTTCTCTCCTGGGCTTCCCTTCCCACTTTCCCAATCAACAAGGGAGAAATAACAGTCAAGTTTTTGTCACTCTACCAGCTGTCACTGGGTAAGAACAGTTGTGGAGTGAAATAAATGGATTAGTGACAGATTTATTTAAATCAGCGAGTTTAATAGTTTGACAACAGTTTGATTCTTCACATTTCAAACAAGCATTTGCAAATTGGCACTCCCAGAATCAGAGTGGCACAAAGTTGGAGTGTGTGAAGGGAGGGTATTTTTACAGCTAAGAGCTCTTCATAGGCTCTGCAGTGACAAAACACTCTGTTATTCAAAAAAATCACTTTAGCATGGCCTCAAGTGGATTTTTGCTTTTTACGTAATAAGGTTAAAAAACTATAATTCAAGAAAGTTACACACCTAATTCATTTTCAATGCTTTTAATCAGTAAAAGATAACTTGAATGTATTCCCAAGCCGTGTTAAAGTGCCTTTCTTATGAAAACACAACCATCGATGAGTATCGATCAGTGAATATTTGACTATCCTCGGCTGCTCCTGTTGTTAAAAGTTATGGAATTTTTCTGCCTTTTAGGGCAAAAAAAACCATCAAAACTTTTCAAGAAGTCGGGATCTAATTTTAATCTTGCAACTACTCAAGCCTGGGCCCAAGGCATTTGAGCAAATTTGAAAAACTCTGGTTGGATTTTGACCAGAATCGAAGTGAAGGGCAAATGTCTTGAGACGCGAAGCCTCTCACTATCAAGGCACAGATTTGTCTAACTAACTCAGCCATGCCTCGATGGTTCAAAGGGTCCTGTCAGTTTTCCAGTTGGCAACCATTTAACATAACAAAGCCTTTTCTCTCTCTGCCCCTCTGTGTCTTGCTCTCCATCTGTCCCTTCTCTCCTCTGGCCTTTTCTGTAACTGTCCCCTCTACTTCTGATTCTCTTTCCTCATATCTACATTATTTTAGTCCCATTTCTAAGCAGTAGCTTTCGTTCTTAGAGTAACTAAATTTGACTTCTTTCCTCAGAGGCGATAAACAGGACAACGCCAGCTATGTTCACTTCGTATTAACATGGGTCTTTGGTGATCTGATCACAGGGTAGTTCACACCTGACTTGAGAGCAACTTTTGAATGACAACTTGTGATCAGACTTTACTAGAAAAGGCACTAAGCGTAGTCTATAATAAAATATAAAATATATGTATAGTAGGTCTATTCTTGGCGTGTTCCAGGCTAATCGGATGACCCAAGATATTTAACCATGGACTATATATAAAAATGGATGTAGACTCCGACTCCTGAAAGTGAAGGCAACATGAAACTGCCTGAAACCTTTATTCTCTCCAATGACCATTGGAGGACGACTCCACTGGTTTCATGAATAAGTTTGGTTCTACGAGGATTCTCACTTGATTCATAACGTAAGGTAAACATATTCATACAAAATGTATGGTCCTCTTCAATATGTTAATTTAGTAAATGATGGCCCCTTTTAGAGTAAACAAGACCATATCGTTTAAGAGACAGACTCTAGTGCATGTGGATGTGTGTGCATCTATGCTGACATTTTGGAATAGCTGTAAAAAGTGATGGAAAATAATAAATTGAAGGCATGATTTTGGGAAAAGTGGGGAAAACTGGAGGGGATGATGGATTTCTTGTGTCAACCTATTCTGCATTTTAAAGTGCAAGCAGACAGGCATCTAAAAGGAGGAGGGGAGATGATCACAATGATTAAAGAGTGGTATACAGCGATTGATAAAAGTAGAGGTAGGTAGAGGGGATTTGGTGGTGTGAGAAATAATTGATGAGACAAGAGTCTCCAGAGTGAAGAGTGAAGAAAAAAAGCAGAGAGAATTGAAGATACAGACAATGTCAGGAAAGATAAAACAGGAGAAAAACTGATTCAAGGCAAATTAACTGATACAATTATTGATTGTAAAATGCACAGAGCCCTAAGGCTTTATACTTTTCACTTTTGTCGGAAAACATATTTCTTTTTCTACAGGGATTTTGTCTACATGCTGCATTAATCCTCTCCTGCTGATTTACATATGTACAATTAAAGCTATAACTTCCATTTAAAGGTTTATAGCAATAAATTCTAACCTCAGATACTTACCATTGCCAGGGAAGATTGAGGAGCTCCTCTTTTCAGCCTTTGTCTGAAACACACCCTTAAAGACAAACCACAGGAATTTCACATATTATTCACGTGTCTACATGTAATCATGGTAGCACATGTGGTGCCATGTAGTGCACATGTAGTCACATGGGTTTCACATTGGTATTTACAGGTGCTTCACAGATTTTAGCACCAAGATGTTCCAAAAACACATGTTTTGCATGTGTTGAGCACATGTGTAAAACGTGCAAAACATAAACAACATGCTTCTTGGTTTTGGCTCCTGTCTCTTTAAGCCCCCCTTCCTGTAGAGCCCCTCATCACAACCAAAAGCGTTAGAAAACACTGATTATGAGGACTTTGTATCGTGTTGAGGCTAAAAATAACCCAGACCTCTTAGCTTGGCTTAATTGCTTATTAAAACTTCTTCAAGTCTGAAATTTAGAAGATTAGTCACATCCAGGGACACATGGTCAATTAAACATGTTGGGACCTGCATTAACTGAGCACTAATTTGTTTCAAGACCCATAAATGAAATACGACTGTTGTTTGCTTAAAACGTTCAGCACGTTCTAGGCTGCCATTTTCAATTCAAATTTAACTTCATCACATGTGCCCCCTCTCTGGCTCTTCTTTTATTCAAACATTTCTCTGCAGACCACTGGAGCACATTTTTGTCCGCTGTCTGAAAGTGAGCCCTAGATGTTATCTCCAAGTAATAGCAACAGCATTTTGGTGCTTAGAAAGTCTTATATTTAGCCTTGACATGAAGACAAAGACTTCCAGTGGGAGTGCACAACCGTTTGGGTCACTTGGCTCTGATGCTCAAATTGAGTTTTTTGCTTCTTTCAATAGGCATTTTAGCGCTGATATCTAAAACTGACTGCCAAACCAGTATCATATGAAAGGCCTTGGGGAGCTGCTTGATACTATTTCCCCAACAGGTCAGCCCAGCTTTTTAAGCCACTATAACTTCACTTGTGTAGTCGGTGACGTCTCAGCATGAATAATGCAGTGGCTCTTATAGTGCTCATGCAGTGCTTTAAACACTACACCTCTCTCAGACTCTGTTCTCTTTAATGGACGGTGAATCAGAGAGGCCCCACAAGATGTGTGTGCGTTTAATAATACTCTTTATTGGGTAAAGGCCTGTAGGTCGAAAAACTGCTCAGTGAAAACTTATTTTAGATCCGAGGAGTCCTGTGGGCCAGCATGAAAGCAGCTCTAACAATATTTGGCTTTTGGGAAATCAATGCAGAGGCTAACCATACTCTTTCAACTACAAAAGTGTAAGGAGTTGCTTTGATGTATCCCACAACTTCAAATCAGTAAAACGTCCAATTTCACTGCACAAGTACCAGAAGTAACGGAACATCAGCCAGTCGTATCAGTCAGTGTCCAGCTCCTGGTGATATTGTCTGCATGATCTGTAATAACTATCTGCCTATGCATGCCAGCTAATAACAGTGCAACTTTGCTGCTCATGAAAATATAGAAGCTGCTGCTGATGAGGCTTTGTAAAGGATTGTAATTATTGCAAAATCTAGAAATAATTTAGTTATCGCATGCTGCATGTGCAAACTCCTGCTGCTATGGACACCTATCTATGTCACCATGCTGAGATAAGCACATGTTGAAAATGGAAATATCTAAAATTATTTCTGTTTGATTAATTTCTCTGTATGTACGTGCAAATCCCCACGATTACAAAGAACAGTCATCAGAAAATGTCTAATCCTTGGAGCGTTACCACGGATGCTTGCCAGTTTTCTTTCATGGGTTGTCAGGTCGTGATAATTCCTGTTAAATGTACTTGGAACATGCTTTCAGCTCGACTTGGAGGTTCTTATAACATTTAAACCCACAGCCCACGTGCACCTATTTTTTTTCCTCTCCCGCAGAAACTCTGGATAAAAAGGTAATAAATATTATAACCAAATTGCTTCTCATGTTATGTGTAAAGCACCACAGGTAGGAAGCCCTGTACCGAGATATATTTGAAAGTCGTTTAAAGTGACCCTGCTTGAAGCAACCTTTGTGGTGTAGCCAATGTATTTTATGTCAATCTCAGCTTTTCCTACAACCGTAGCGTTCATGTTAAAAAGGCTAATGTAGCTACGACACACCAACACTTCAATAACCGGCCAAGACCCTCAGTGGTTGACTATTTGCCTCCTACAGGGTGACGAAATGTGCAGATTACATTCACACTCTCATGACTTTCAGACACCGTCACAGAGGACTGAGACAACATCAGTGCTCGCCATCAGAAAATCTGAGAGAGGCTGCTCTTTGATAAAATGTAGTTCACCTCCTTGGAAATCAGAAAAACAACCACAGCAGCAACACTTTCAAATCCTTTGGGGCTTTACACTGTGTCTGTTTCTCAAACACAGACAAAGTGATGATACGATGACAAGATCTCCAGCTTCTACTCTCCAGTTTTTCTTTTCCCTTCTTTGACAAACAAAGTCAGTCTCAGAATATGATGAGGTTTTCTCTGCTTAAAAAAGAAGAAAGAACTTAAAAGGTTCTGAAAACCTTTACATCTTATTTGTTGAAATCCTCTTCATGTCACGATGGCCATCAACGAATAAAGTCATGTCAAAAAAAGAGTAATAGCTGGTGTCCGTGGCCCTCGCTAGACTGTAATCCACACAACATAAACACAACATTCAGACTGAATGGCGTACCCCATGTCTACCTGGTGTGCTCCCTGCCTGTGCTCTCCCTGTGCATGACCGCATTTTTCAGCTGAAGCAGCGATGATAACAGAAATTAGCTTGTGAGTCAAAGAAAAATGGCAGAAAGTGTCGCCCAAAGATTCTCAGTTTCGCAAAAGACAACAACTTCGACTGCAAAACAAAGCAAGGGAAAAAGAACGTATTTCTGTTCGGTCTGTTATGGGGACGTTGATTCGACGAGAGGGATGATTGGAGGGGTGGGATGAATCGGTTTTCAAAGCTGCTCTTTTTACAAGAGCACATGTCAGTGATAAAGCCTAGGACACAAACTAGTGTGGCAGCAGTTAAATGGGAGGAGTCACACCTGCCACTAGCATCTGGTATTTACATCTCAATCAAATTGGTCCAAATAAAATGGAATCTGAACTCGGATGGCACTCAGTAGAGCAGACACCTCTGCCAAGGCCCAACAGTCTCCTTATAAGCAATCAAGCTGCACAGATCAGTCCCTGAAGTATGCAGTAAGAAAGTGATGTTATTTCATGGTAATCCGCTGAAAATGTCACAAAACAATCATTTCAAAGAAAGATTCTTTGTCCACTTTTTCAAGTTCCAATAAAAGTAGTTAATTTGTATTTGTGTAGTCCTGCTAAAAGACAAACAGCGATGAAAACATTTTCCTTGGCGGACGGGATAGGAAAGCTGGAAATGCTATTTGATCACAGAAACTTCATGCAATACTTGTTCTCTTAAAATGTCATGAGGCTTTAACCAGGACAAAATAATTATACTTCACAGTTCTTTCATCAAAAGATGTGTCAGAGTGAGGGGAGACATTACCTGGTGAATTTAAACATGAGGTGTGGAGCAATAACAGCTTCCAATTCTAAAGTATCATCCTAACCTACGTCTTGTGTTCCTGAAGCTTCTGAGCCTCGGCCTCATGTTTCACACAGTGCAGATTGATCTCCATTCTGTGCAATGATGATTAATAGTGTTATGTAGCCGTTTTTAGTTTTTTTTCTTGATTGGAGATCTGGGATTATATAAACCTTTGTGCATAGTAATTACAGCATTCACGGTGTACATACCGATGATTGAGTTGCTATACTCCAGCAGGTCAGCACCACCGTGAGGAAGTAGAAGACCACCACTGAGTATTTAATAATGCATGGAATGGTGTTAAAGAGATGGTGAGAAATGTATTATTACCAGCAGTACATGCTCCTGGCAGGATTATAAACTATAGGTCGGGAGGCTGTAGCACTGTGGGGACAGCCCGGATATGACTAATCCAGAGATATGACAAAAGAAACATGATTAATGCATTTCCCAGCGGGCAACTAACTGCTGGTTTGGATAAGAACCCTATGGAACTGTATTCCACCACCTTTATTTATTTTTAGCTTTACATTAAAGCTGCTTTGATAGGTCACGGGTCTCTACAGCTTTAAAGTGTTCAGCTTTCAGCACCTGTTACATCTCTCTACACTGTCCACAGCTCAACCCTCGCAGTGTAATAGCAGGTGAGTGACGACATGAGAAGAAGTCTTCAGAGGAAAGACTTATTTTAACATTTAAGGAGGAGAATTATACATGGACCTGCAGGAGATCTTTCAGCTGCATTGCCAACAAGGATTTAGAGATTATGAAGAAAATACAACTGCAGAAACAATGTACTGTTGGCTGCTTTGTATAGCTGTTTGACTGCAGAGCTTTGGTTTAATTTTTTCTGTGGCCTAAAGATGTATTTATCTGCAGCTATGGGGATGTGTTCACTCAAAAACATTAAGATAAAAGAAAGAAATGCCTTTTTAAATTAACATCTACTTTATTTGATATAGTCTTTGTTCCCTCTCTCCTTGGACAGTTATATCTGATTAGGTTCATACATAAAGCACCACATGTGAAATCTATAAGAATAATGTGCTACCACAGCCTCTGTACCTCCATCATCTTTACCTGCCTTGACAGAGCATTGGCCCTTAAGGCTTTGCTAAACACTGGATTTAATAGCTGTAGTGATAGATGTTGCAGAATGCTACAGATAATAAAAACTTGATAAAAGAAGAAAAACAAATATCAATAAAATCCTTTTGATTCATTTGTACAGGCAAAATAAAAGTTGTGCCTGCACCATTTTTCAGATAAACATATTTTCAGCCTCAGCACCATGTCTCCAAGAGATTCTTATTTGCTTATATTGCGTTAAGTCAAATGTTTAAGACATGCACGCACGATGCCCGACAGGTAAAAAACTCGTCCCATTTTAGACACAAAACCAATTGTGTAGACTGAAAAACACCCAGAGCTCTATGACCCACGCTGCCAGTGCGAACAACAGACAACCGCGACACGCAGCCTTTCTGCGGTGCAGCCGCAGCCATGTGTGTCCAGGGCGACAGTTCACCTTCTGTTCTGCTTGTAATGCACCTACTGGAAAACAAGCCAGACTGAATGCAGTGAAGAGAGAGAGGGGGGGAAATATAAAGGCTATCCTGATCATTTTGACGAAAAATGTAGAGACACAGCACAAGTGCATTTCATTTCATTTCAACTTGTTAATAGATACAAATATAATGACCTATGATCATCTGATAGTTGCACACAGATGGTCAAGTACACACACACACACACACACACACACACACACACACACACACACACACACACACACAAACACACACAGCACCAGCCAATGAGCTGCACCACATCGGAATAATGTGGATCAGTGTAGAACACAGGAGCTTGTGGAGCAGCTGGTATCAAATCACCCAATCACACTGCAGAACACTGACCAGCAGGCCCATTTGTCATCCAATTATGGGCCAGCATGCAAACCAGTGACTCATGACTCAAGGTCTGTCTGGACAGATGTGCCTGGCGGTACATGTGCTCGCAAGTGCATCATGTACTTACTATATATATATATATATATATATATATATATATATATACATGTCTCTTTACAAATACACACAATGATTATATATGATGCTTTTTACATTCAAGTGTGAGTGCCTGTTTTTATATCCCACCTCATCCTGCCCTCTCCATGTTAGTACAATCAATCCACACACACATTTGCAGAATGCGTCTCCTCTCTCACCGCATGACACACAATAGATCAACCAGCTCTGCAAACACGTTCCCTCCTAACACAGAGCATACACACCCTAGTTACCGTCCTCCCTGCCGGTGCAGTCGATAATAAAGGAGCAGATCAGAGTCGCTTGCTGTCCACCTGCAGCACAGTCTTATTTTGTTACTGCCCACATAGAGGCAATGTGAATCCAGACGCCATGGACGACGAGATAAGACATAAGGAGCGACTTACGGAGAAAGAGAACAGAACGTGAGAAGGAAAGTGGAGTTAGTGAGAGGTGGCGAGAATGAAAAGGCAGAGAGAGGGAAAGGGTGGATGATAGACAACAGGAAGAAGTGATGGACTGACAGAAAGAGAGTGTGAGGAAGAGATGAACCATTTCACCCATCATTAGTGGAGTCGTGCCACTTTCTCAAGGCCCCCCTCAGGCCTTGATATGGAGATTAAGGGTCACTTCTTTCAACTCCACCTGGCTGCTGTTTCAGTCAGTCAGCACTACACTGACTTTCACTATATCTTGAATCGCTACCGGCAACGTAAAATCACAAAATCCACTTAACACTTTACAACTGTGTAACCTTCAAGTTGCATTACCTGGAAACATCAGTTGAACTTCGCACTTCCATATCGAAACGTTGCATATCCATTTAGCTAAATATCTCCTTCCTAAGATACAACAGCCATTTAAAAGAAAGTGTTTCAATGCCGGTGATGGTCTGTACTTGTTTCTTTAAGCATCATTTTCTTGTGGACAGGACCAGGGGGAGGAATCTAAGGTGCCCTTGAACAAGACACTTAACCCGCAGCTGCTCCTGTAGAGCTGCTTAGTGGCCAAAAACTCTGCCTCTGGCTTCCAGGTGTGAATATGTTACGGCCGGTGGAAAGCAGGACACTCGTGCATTCAGTATGTTTAACACAATGACTTGAATATGCCACACTATATGTACAAGACAGTTTAGTTTACCTTCATACTGCTGACATATGATTTGACCAGAAGTGACAGTGCTGTGATATATTGGCAAAGTGATGAATTACACAAACGGATGATATTTTCAGATTTGTTTTTTTGCACATAGCAGTACAAAACGATACATTGCCTGGCAACGCAGGGGTTGTTGATGTTCTTCTCGATGTAAGGAGTGCGTGATTAGCTGGCCAACCATTGCTTCCCTTGCTCGTATGCACCAGACATACAAGTCAGTTCAATTAATTGGTTTATTAATACTTTATTAGGGCAGCACAGTGGTTTAGTGGTTACTACTGTTGCCTGCTGAGGTCTTTTTGTGAGGAATGTGCACGCCCCCCCCCACCCTCAGCATGGGTTTGCTCCAGGTAGTCCATCTTACGCGATAAACACATGCAGGGTGGGGAAAGTTTTAAATGGAGACACTAAATTGTGTAAATATGAATGTTGATTGTTGTTTGCCCTCTGATATGCTGCCGATTCGTCTAGGGTGTAAACAACCTCTCGCCCAGTGTCAGCTGGAATTGGCTCCAGCCACCTTGTGACCCTCAAACGATAAGCAGTGTAGAAAAATAGATGGGTGGATAATTTATTAATATAAAATGACAGTTAACGATTGCATCTACCACAAAGATGGGCTGCAGCCCCCGACTCCACACTCAACAAATGTTGTAAACAAGTAAGATGTAAAACGGGACGGATGACATTGAGAAAATCCCCGAACCGTGTGGCAGTACTTTGATCTAGAAACTGAAAATAAGGGTGTATGTTGGATGAGTCAGAATAAACATATAAAGTCTTGACTGGAGCAACATATTACCATATTAAGCACATGTATGTAAATGTTAACCTGAAAAGAAAAGCTGTACTGGAACATACACTGTTACATTAGCCAAACCAAGAAGACATTGTTTACCTCAGGGACTCCCATTAATCATCGTCCTGCCACTGTTTCATAATGAACTGAGTATATGCTTTTTAATTTACATATTTTACATTATAACTTAGCTTGTGAACTTACTCATGCACACGCATGCATCAGATAATCACACACATTCATATGCATAGAACCTACACATGCAGACTCACTAAGGAAGAATGAGCAACAACGTATGAGTAATTGCTTCCTAAATCCAGTGATTAGAGGGAATGAGAGGGCGAGAGGCTGATCAGCTGATTTGGTTGATTAGCCTGACACCGTTGAATTGAATTCACTGCAGTCAGACAGAGGACTTGGCAGTCTTATCAAGTGTAGGACTGTTTCCTTTTATTTGCAGAATAGTCTCTTCTTCACTGAGTCAGCATCGCCTTGGAGAGTGTGTGCTTACGTGTGTGTGTGTGTGTGTTTTGCTTCATCATGACTACAAATGCTTCATGAAATAATAATCAAGAGCGCTTTCTTTGACTTTGTTATGTAAAGGCATTTTTCAACAATTATATCTGCCACTTTTTTCCAAATGCAGAAGTTTGCCAAAAAGAACAACAGAAGCAAGCAGGTCATGTACTATACTTCACAGACATGAACATGATAACCAAAATGTCTTTTGAATCGGATTCTTTCAAAACAATCAGAGGTTCAAGTCAAACGCTGTCAAACTTTTCCTATCCAGGGAGACCTGACATTTGTCAAAAATATCCCTGAGTTTGTCCAGGTTTCCTCATCCCCGACTGAATTCAACAGCGGTATGACAGGTCAAACTATAAGGCCCAATTCCCAGAGAGGTGGTAAACTCTTCCTCCCCCTGATGAGTTTCTTGGCTCTGAGTGCAGCTGCTGCTGAGGAGATGATATGGCTGACAATTTGATGAAGAATTGCCAGAAGCAAGGTTACCTATATGTGGTGTAGTAGACAAGAGAGGATGTAGTGCTGGAAATGTGAGCTCTGGCTGACTGCAGCTGCCTCTCCCCACAGTGCTGGAGCTGAAGGGCAGTCGTGTTCATCGCGAGGGTGCTAATTTAAGAGCAGTTCAGATCAGGTGGAGTGACTGTTCCCCAGAAAAAGTGGCAGCTTCATTCGACCCTAGTGATTTTCACTTTTTTTACCTCCATAAAGTCCTGGCCTGCTATGACATCAATTGCACAAAATAGATGGGAGTCCAAAAAAGCCAACTCACACCAACAAAAACATTGTTATTCTACCTTATTCTGCAATAGTATGGCTAGATACCAACCTTCTGATGATGCATTTTATGGCACCGACAATTTGTATTTGATGCCAACTGAATTGATTATATACCTCTCAATAAAAACCCTTCTCATTTGGTTCCAAAAAAGCATATTCATACCAAGACCAGATATTTCTTGTGATTGGTTATAAGGTTACACAAATATTGTTACAGGTATGTAGAAATAAAACACAAAGTTAGGCAATTTTAGTATCAAAAGGCTCAAAAGTTATTAAAAAGGGGTCCATTTATAACAGTTGTATTTTCAATAGCGTGTAATAGCGCGTAACACAAAGCCAAAAGCCAGCAATGAACCAAATTTGACAAACCCCTTGAACGCTCATGGCATATATTTAAAAGCAGAAGGTTGATCTCAGTTCTGCCTAATGTTACAGTAAAAAATTTAAGATGTGAAAATGCCAATGAGTTGATTTAGAAAATAAAAGGTTAAAACTAAAAAAAATAGAAAAATTCAACAGTTACAGAACCAAACCTCATTAGAAAGGGTTAAAGTGTGAGGTGCCCAGAAGACATAGAACACAATGAGGTGGAATTACAAATGACTAAAAAGTACAGTAAAACATTGTTGTAATATAATATGTCTTCATATGAGAAACCTTTATTGCTGGCAAACCTGTACTTTTAAGTTGTGTTAAACCAAATTATAATATTTATGTATAATATGTTATACATCACATAATACATGTTGGTTTGCTTGCTGCTTTTCCTGCTTATAGATGCTGAAAAGGAGGATTAAAAGTAAAGTGCTTCCTAAACAGGAAATTATCCTTTTGATGTGATAAGGTAGAGCAGTTAATACTGGTGTAGTGTTTGGAGTGCTGGAGCTGCTCTAGAGAAAATGCATGATAAAACATAAAATAAAATAAGGAGACTGAGCATTAATGGTTTATAGGAGAGTGTTTGATTTAAGGGATTCGCTGTGCTGGCATCAGAGAGGAATAAAGAGGTTGTATTATTAAAGAGGAAAACAATTCAGTCAAAAACACAGCATAAGAACACAAAATGATCGGTGGACTGACTTTTCACAGTAAGATGTCAGCCCACTGGATATTCAAGGCTTCTGACGATAGAGAAAACTAAAACTGTGACATATACAGCTTGTCTGTAAAATAACAAGAATGTGGAAACATCAACATGTTTACTCTATCGAGTGCATATAGGAGACCTTAATTCAGAAGACACTAATGGTTGTGAGGTATCCTTTGCTGTGGCTGAGGGGGTTGGGCAGTCGTCCTCTGACCGGCAGTTCGATCCCAGTCTTCCCAATCTGCATGCTGGTGTGTCCTTGGAAAGATACTGAACTCTTATGAGCAGCCTATAGATGCACTGTATGAATGTGTGTGTGAATTGGTGAATGACAATACACTGTAAAGTGCTTTTAGAGGTCATTGAGACAAAAAATACACTAAATTAACACAGAGCATTTACCATTGTGAGGCAATGTGAAAAAAGTTATGTTTTTTGTGTTTTGAATTAGCATCATGTGAGCATGTAAGATACAATTGGATATATTGATACAAGTAACAAGCAAATTAACTTAATGTTAAAGCTCATTTATGTTTTTTTTGCCAATTCAACAGTGCTGAAATAATCGGACCAAATAACTAGAATCATTATAGATGGTGGCGATACGATATGTATTGCGATTCTTTGGGTATTGCGATTCTGTAAGTATTGCGATTCGATATTACGATTTCCTGGGATTTCTTTTGGTTATTTATTTTTTTTAAATACTGGACCATGGAAAAATGTTGAATCATACCTTCAAATACAACACAGTCAAATTCACTTAGAGCTTTAGAAGTTTTATTTCAAATATTAACATTAACTTAATGACTGCCGGGCAGCCAATAGAGAAAATAAATAAAAATTAGCCCCTGTCAACTGCACACAAACTGACAGATTAAGAAATGTAAGCCACCTAGGCTACTTTTAAACAATAAATAAAAGGTAAATTAAATAGAATGAATACAATTTTACTTAAAATATAAACTTTGAAATAAACAAAAGTAGGCTATTGTTGTTTGCATGTAGGTGATACAAAGCTAGTGCTTGGGTATGTTTAGATTCTTGATGTTGCTGGTGATGTTGCTCCCCATATATCCCCCCCCCCGTATAAACCAATAAATATGTTTAAAAAAAAAAAAAAAAAATGAATTTCATTCACAAGAATCGCGATTTGTAACTGAATCGATTTTTTCCCCCCATCCCTAGTGTAAACACACACAGTTGTAATTTAAATCTTCAGCATTCCACACACAACCTTTGCAGTAAAATTTGATTTTTAGTTGCAGTGACAACGCAAAGACAAAAACAAGATAGAACATTGTGCCGGTTTGTACAGAGCTAAAACAAATGCTTCTGACACTATAATGGTCACACTGGTGCCTTGACCATGCACCACGGTGCTCCACTGATTGATTTTCAGCAGTAAAAATGTTCTATAGCCCAGCGGTTGTAATAAAATCAAATTTTGAGCCACAATGAAATGCCCCCGGTGCAGAGCCGTTACTCTGTTCATGTGCAGCTGACTCCAGGAGAGAATCTGAATTTCATTCAAGGGCAAACAGATATTTAATACAAAGTACATTCAGGGAAGACTTTTCAGCAAATGCAGCTGTAAAGACATTGTTAGAATTTATTTTAATTAACTCTGAGGGAATTTATCAGCAGCAATATTGCAACATTGCTTTAAGGAGTGTTCAAAGCTCCATAGATAAACAGCCGCCCAGTTTCTCTTAATCCATATACAAATTCTTTAAAGTCTTCAGAGAACTCAGCAGACAGTTTGCTCAGGAGGCCAATGGGCAAATAATTTGTAGTTTCAACATTTACCTTAAAATATGTAATTAACTGGCCTGTTTTTTACTCTCGCAATAAAATACATTTGTATATCACTTCTGCTGTGTTCCTGTATTTTCCTTTCAGCTGCAGTGCTTGCGGCTGAACGGAATACACAGAGCAAAGAGCACTGGGACACTGACAATACACGTCTGTAGATTACTGGCACCCTGCTTTAATGAAGGGGCTGTTGGCGAGATTTGCAGCAGATAGTAAACGGCAGTAACAACTCTGCTGAAGTGCAGTCTCATCATTTTAAACATGTAAACAAGTCAGTGTCTATAAAGCTGGTGCTGTTAGTGCAGAGGCAGCATGAGCTTAATGTCACAACAGAAAAGACACATGTGCCATATATCTTAGACGCACAGACACCGCTTGGCTTTAACGACAATGTAGGCTTCATCTTCACCGTGGTGTTAAGGAGGAATGTAATGTGCCAGTAAACAATTTGTACATTCAAAAATATATATAAAACACATCTATATCCTGTGGTGGTAATGAAACAGGAGAGAAGTTGTGAGGCAGTGGGAGGAGAGTTATAAAAACAAAAAACACAATAAGCCACAGAAAGTAGTCTCTACTCTACCGGGGCTGTGACAAGCATCCAGTTGATGATTAATGTGGTGTGTGGGGTGTGTGTGTGTGACACAGGAGTTTGGAGTCCTTCAACAGTCAATGCCTCTAAAAAATAACTGTGATTACCTCCATGACCGAATCTATTTGCATCGAAGCAGCAGTGGCTAAAGAAAACTATTCCCTAGATAGGGCACACTACCCGCATGCTGACCGACCACCAATGACTACGGGACACTCACAGCAACACGGGTAAAGGAAGACAAAAAAGGCACTACAGGGGCTAGAGCCGAGACCTTCTGAGGTGATGCAACATCAATCTTGCCCATCTTTAACTTCTGGCAGATCGGCTATATGCAGGTCCCCTGGGCCAGGGCTTTTGAACAGATACATCACACTGTTCAACAGAGGGGACCCAAAAGGCTGGTCAGCGATATCAGCAGGCAGCCGGCATTACCTCAATGTCTAGGCTCACTTGATACCCCTGTGTGTAGCTCATGCATTGGCCTCCACAGTAACAGGATCATCATTGGACATGCTGGACAGCTGAGAGCAAGAGAAAATGTGTGCGTGAATCAGGGGAGGCCAGCTCTTTGGCCAATTCCCCATTAGAAATTCCTCCCAAAAAACACAAAGTTGTATGTCAACTAGGGATGCACCGATCCGCTTTTTTCACCTCCGATACCGATATCTGAGGTTTAGTATCGGCCGATACCGATACTAACTAAACAGTTGGATTCCCCTGGTCCGCACCAGTTCCAAGTCAGCTGCTAGGCGCCAGCCAAGGCGCACCGCCGGAGGGGGCCCATCGCGCGAACGGAGGGTTCCCCCAGCGGGCGCCGTAGCTGAGGTAATCCGCGAGAAGGGCCCGACACGTGTCCAGAGTCGCCGCCGTCGCCCCCGTACCCGGTACCCTCCGACGGCCCGCCTTCCTCACTGCCGACGGACACCACCCCGCGGTCCCAAGAAAAGGAGAAAAAGCCCCCGCACCAGCGACGCCACCGGACGAGGCCCTTCACCCCCCCCCCCACAGTGTGCTGTTAAACTCAAAAGTGACACGGGGGAGCCGATCCTTTCGCTCGCTCGATTTTGTAAACACTGTAGGCTCCGCACGGCGTCTTGCTTGCGTATGACGTCACTCACAGCGCACAGCATAGAATTACACTGAATAGATCAGCCGATATGGATCGGCCCATTGTCACCGATACCCGATCTAGAAATGTCTTCAATATCGGTACCGATACAAATACAAATATCGGATCGGTGCATCCCTAATGTTAACGAGATTGCACAATCCAAAACATGTAGGTCGCTAGCTCTGAGTTTTCCTTCATTGTTTTCTGCAGCAAAAGGGATTTGGAAAAACAGACTAATGGAGTGCTATCAGGACACAAAAGTAAAACTCTCTGCTAAGTGACTATGAATTTAGCTGAGAGGCACTAACTGTACAATATCCCTGGCCAGATAGTTCAGCCACAGAGAGGATATATTCTATTTTGACTTCACAATGTAGCAGCTACCAGATAGAACTGTGTTGCCACGGGCTACTCTGAAGATATTGAGTGCTGTATGTGACGGAATTCTGCAACCAAACCAAAAACTGTCCTTTTTTTAAACCCGGGTGATCCCATTAAATTGATCCACTGTGAATAAGGGATTCAAACAGCCAGTGCAGACTACAGCCAACTGCTAGAGGCTTTTCAATTGTTATTTAAGCTTTGAATAGCAGTTTAAAAAAGTTGTGTGGGATCTTTTCTGTTAACTAAGGAATGTCTCTAAAAACTGAGAAGTTTCTGTCCCAAAGCAACGTGAACAGAGGTTTCTGATTTGCTGTTACTCTCTGTATTACTGCTTCAAACCTACACTCCAACTCCTGATGCAACTTGTACCATGCCACAAGCTGTGTAAGAAATGACTGCCACGGTTTCAATTCTGCATTTTTATATTTGCTACCGGAGAGAGAGAGCAGGAAAGGAGGGGCTGAGCTGTGTACCATACCAACAATTGTAAAAATATTTTCACTTCATTATGAAACTGTAGAAGGAAAGATTTGATTGCTGGAAACAATGGGATAAACAGTCTCGTATTGGTTTGCCTAGTGTGGCTAATGTTGGCTGTGATAGCACTTTTCTCGCAGGTTAAACCCACGTAAGTGTCCATACGTTCTTTTCATTCTGCCAAACAAATATGTCGTCTGTCCCACTTTTCACCTTAGGAATATTGAATTGGTTATTTTAAATACCCCCTGGTGGCCGTCTACAGTATTGGCTTTAAAATAAAAAGCCATCCTCATACTAGAAGAACACATGGCAAACTGATCAAATCAAAGTGCACACATTATATGTGTTTGCTTAAGATGCTTTCTGCCTTGTCATAAATGTTTTTATCAAGATTATCTGTTTCCAAGTGTTAATTGTAGTTTTAATTAGTGATTTGATGCTTTAAAAACATAAGATATCATTATTGAAGGCTGACACCTATTGGTTGGGTGAGTGTATCGGTTGGACCTTGATGCTGCTTGATGCTTCACAACCACTCCCGTGCGGGCTCTGGCTCTAAATAATGCAACCAGCATAAGATGTCAGCACCGGTATCCAGGATATTTTGCTTCATTTTTGGACAGTGGGAGGAGGTGGAGCTGCCTCCTCCATCTGTAAACAATTGTTGGAGCCCACACACTATTGAACCATACGCACACTATATAAGCAATCTATTCAAAGCATTTTGTCTGGGCCCTGAGGAAAAAAAAGGGGTCTTCTGACAGGATGTTTTTCAACATTACAGGCAACAGTGATTTTGTGTCAGACTTGCTTGAAGATTTAGGATTTGTGGCTCCATGACAGATTCAAATAGTCCAGAGACAGATTTCAACAAAGTTTTCTGCAGTTTGCCCTGAATGCATAAGTCCCTACAGTCAAAAATTGCTTTTTTGGACAAAACGAAGGAGGCCCTGCTGTGCCCCGTCATTTTGATGGATCAAACGGTCAGTCCCCTGACTTCATGCACAACACACACACACACACACACACACACACACACACACACACACACACACACACACACACACACACGTTCTGTAAAGAACAGCAACACAAAAGGTTTTGATCCACTTTGTAAAAGTAAGATCTCAAAGATCTGAGATTTCGCTACAGCAACTCCGAAGGGTGTTCAGTAAGAGAATATTCACCATCCATTTGTTCTTTCAAAAAAGGCAAAAAAACACATTAAGCCTGTTATCACACATGGCATTACATGTGATACTAAGTGCATGAGATTAAATATAAAGGATTGTGAGTTTAGGAAAACAAACAGTTGGCTGGAGGACAAAAGAGTTGCTTCATTAGTTATGTATTCGATTCAACTTTGTTATGGGTTAGAAACCAATATTGCACACAACTGCTGATGAGTAACACTTTCGCAACTCAGTTTTCTTCCTCAAAGCCATTTTTGTTAATTGCCATGGTTCCCTCACAGAGAAGAAATGCTATAGCCCGAAATTAAATAAGAAACTGTATATAATATTTGAGAAATGCAGCTGTAACAATGGGAACCAATTTTTTTTTACAAATTTCTTAAATCAGATTTTCTAGTTAAAACTAAAACCAAATTAAATCAGTGTTTATGAATTCGGGTTGCTGCAGTTCACATCAATCTCCTTGTTTCTCTACATGATATAATTAGTGTGAAGCCATGATGAAAATAAAAAATTAAAAAAGGTTAAAGAAAACAGGAAAAACATTTATATAACTAAAAGTCATCTGTGGGAAGATGTTTTGTTTTCTCTTCTACTCTGTTGCATCAGTGTGTGTGTGTGTGTGTGTGTGTGTGTGTGTGTGTGTGTGTGTGTGTGTGTGTGTGTGTGTGTGTGTGTGTGTGTGTGTGTGTGTGTGTGTGTGCGTAAATGGTTCACTGACATTTGAGATGAGAAGATAAAGAAGCTCAAATGGATGGTAGAGTAAAATATGAAGGTAGAGAGGGGAGTCATAAGAAGGAAGCAAAGGCGAGGGAGAGGCAGTGACGGAGGTGAGGACTGGAGTGTAGCGATGGAAGGATGAAGGAAGGTGGGTGGGAGTGAGAGAGGAGGGCGGGTGGGATGCAGGGAAGATGGAGGGAGATATGGAGTAATGATAGAAGGATGGTGGGAGTATAGAGAGAAGGAACAGGGAGGGAGGGGGGAACAACAGTGGGAAGGATGGAGGAGGAACACCATGTCATACGTTGTTTTATTCTCATCCAGAGGCCAGTGAGAGGAGGCAGATACCTGCTGATTATTCTGTTGTATTATCTAACACTAAAGAAAACAAGATGTGTGTTATGTTTGTGTGTTCACAGGGTTAGATAAGAGCTGCTGTTGCAATAAAACAAACATTTACCCTCTTGTTACTCCCTTGATTTCCCTTCTCTTCACCTCTCAATTAGAAGCTCTTGATTTCTTTCCTCTTTCCCCTCCTGTCTCTTTCCTCTACTTGTCCTCTCCTCATGCCTTCTTCTCTTTGACTTTCTCTTCCTTTATCATCCCTTCCTCTCCTTTATTTGCTTTCTTTTCATTTTCCTCCCAACCCCCCTCTTCAGCAGTATTTCTCAAAGGATATTATGATGCTTCAAATTAAAACTATGCCCCAAACTAGAATAACCACCGTGCAGCTGAGCACATACATTTTTTTTGCCACGTTTGTACCAAATTTGAAGAAACTCCCTCACAGTGTTCCTGAGATGATGTGTTCACAAGACCAAAAACAAGTTTTGTAAGGTCACAAGACATGTTTGACCTTTTAATGGCAAATCCTAATCAGTTCATCCTTGAATCCAAATTAATATTTGTGGCTACAGGGACCTGCAGAAACACAAATCAAATCAGTTCACCCTTGAATCTCATTGGATGTTGTCACCAGATTTAAAAAAAATTCCCTGAAGGTGTTCTTTAGACGTTGTGTTTACAAGAATGGGACGGAGAGCCTGCAACTTAATGCCTCCGGCCACCAGCTGTCCCTGGTGTGTAGCAATAAAAATCATACTCAAAAGACGTTTGAACTCGAGCCACTATGCGAAACCAAGCTCTAACAATGCACAGCACTGCACACACACACACAATCGAGAGAGGGAGGGAGAGACAGGATGAAGAGGTAACTCAAACTCACACGTACATCTCTGTCTGTGCATGTAGATATTCCCACAACCTTTACTTCAACTGAGTGTGTGTAGTTTGTGTGTGTGCAGGAAAAGGGGGGTAAGAGTTTCCCTGTATACTGTCATTTAAATATTTATCTCATCTTGCACTGTCAGACAGTCCATGTTTCCGACATCCCACACATGAAGAAATGAGAGAATCATTCGAGTGCAGCCTCATCTCCCCTTCACATGGAGGCAGAGGTAATGCTTTACATCATGAATATAAGGAAACGGGTGGTGCTGTTGTGTTTGCGTGGGTGGAGGCAGGAACAGTGGCTCACCTGCCATGGGAGAATGAATGTTTGATGAGGCTGATTTGGTCTCTTGACATATTGATGAAATGTTTATGGGCCAGAGGGAGTGGAGGAATTTAAAAGTTGTGTATTTGCAAACATGTCAGCACACGTGTGCATGTGTGCAGTATAGTCATGCAGTATAGTCATGCAGTATAGCATGTGTCCACTATAGCCATTACCATGCAGGGGTTTTCCACTGGTGCAAGCTGGGTAATAATAGTAGCTAAACGCGGAATACAGCCGATAGACATTAAAGGTCGATGTTTCGCTCGTATAGGCAGACACTAAAAGAGGGGCTGTTTACTCAGCGTGTTCCTTCGAGAACTTAAAACTCACAAGTCTGATGACTAAAATCCTTCATCCAGTTAAAGGCTGTGATATAAAGTTTTACAAAGTGACCGTGACATGAGTTGAAACGGTAAGACAGTCGTAGCAGGAGGTGTTTTCATGTCCGGCCTTCCAGACGGACAGCTAGCGCTTAGGGAAAAGTGAATATGTTTGAATTCAGAGACTGTGGTGATAAAAGGAGCACGCATGTGTTGTTTTGTCTGCACAGGTATTCTGAGTCTGAACGGGATATCCACCTCTGCCAAGGAGGTTACGTTTTCATCTTTTTTTGTTTATTAGCAGGATTACGGAAAATCTACAGAACAGTTTTACATGAAACTTGGTGGAAGGACACAGAAGGGGGCTGATCCAGGAATTGAATTCCACTTTCTTTAACATTAAGGTGTTTTTCAACATTTTCCTTTTTTTTTCAGTGGATAATTCAGTTATCTTGATGGAAAAAGAATCATGCCTGTATAGGGGACTGATATTTATGAGTGTGTCTGTAGCTCGAAATATAAATCCTGATCTAGTGAATTTAAATGTGGTTTCATAGGGGGACTGTTCTTGCGGAGGATGCACTCTACTGAGAGCCATTCTCGTAAGGAATCTGAACATAAGCCTTTTCATATTTCAGCCCAGTTCAGTTTAGGTAAATCATAAATCCTACTGAGAAAATGTGAGTGTTTTTCTGGAACAACAGAAACTAAATTACATGGGAACTCAGCCAGGAGCAAACCCGTATATACAATAATAATTACTGAAGCACATTACATATGCTCACATACCCCTCAAGCAGATACTTACACAAAATCACACACACTCTCCCTGTTTGTTTTCATATAAGAAACACAGTTGAGATTAGAGGACCAAAAGCTATTGGCAGTCACTGTAAAATAGCACCTTCCTACTATGGTGTATGCATTTTGTCTTATTGAAAAACTAGTCAACAGACACAGACAGAATATATATATTGTGTATTTGTCTGTATATTCTGTTGCTAAGGAAAAAATCTATGCATCTATGACAGTTAATATGGGGCACTGGAAAACCAACTTTACCAACTTCCTGAGAAAAAGACGCTATATGATTTAATTAGATAATAGTTTACTCTATGTGCGTAGTAAACAGTGAGCGCCTGTGAGCATTCAATAGAAAGTTTTCAAATTGTGCTTGGTTAATTTTTGTATTTCCTATATCTGAGGTGAACATTTGATTATGTACTGCTCAGATACAGGTTGTTAAGCGACACAGTTCACTCCCAGCTCTAATCAACAGCATGACTCATACTATTAACTGAGAATGATTTACATCATATTTCAAAATTATCGAAGGGTAATATACTACAGGGAACTTCCGGATGTAATCAAAACATCCGCTTAAACCCCTCCCGGTGCCCTTGTTACCATGGTAACCCCACAGCTCCTTACAGGAGTGAATTATACCACATACAATACAGTGTAAACCAAATAACATTCTTTGGTAATTTCTGTCTCACGTGTTTCCACCTCCTAAAATTATTGAACAGGCCTTTCCTCCCAAAACACAAGGAGAGCAAATATAAAACATTTTATTTTTTATTTTGAGCCTATATACACAAATAGCAATAACCTATGATGAATTATCTTACACTGCTAACAGGGTAATGAGGCAGGTTCATGTTTCAGGTGGTACATCCATATTCATATTGTGGTACTTTGTTATAATGCTGTCAGCATAGAAAAACACAAGTAAATATATCACCCATCCATAGCAAAAAGGGAATCCTTAGAAATGTCTGAGATGTCAGTGGATAAGGAATTAATATAGTCTTTTCCATGAGGATATCAGTGATCTGTTTGTGTGTGTGGGCTTGGGTGTGTGTGTGTGTGTGTGTGTGTGTGTGGGTGAGGGAAAGCTCCCCGCCCCTTGCACACATGCTCCGAGAAATATCTTTTATTGGGAAAAGTGAAAATGCATCATAGACCTAAAATGTGCATGTGGAAATTGTAAATATGAAATGTATTTTCTTAATTTATCATTTACTAAGAGCAGAAACAATAACGATAGCTTATTCATACTTTGAGATTTAACACAGGGTTTCGGTGTCCTTCTCTAAACTCAAGATGAATTTACTTGCGCAGACTTGAACATGAATCAATGATACGGCCACAGTTTTTGCTCTACAAGATGAGAGCTTTATTTGCTCATTATCTGTTCTGGGTGTCAAGTTGTTAGGATGAAACTCTGTTGCGCAGCATTTTATATCCCATGCCCATCTTTATATGAGCACCCTGTCATCTCAGTATTATCAGAGTCCAAAGGAGAAAGGTTTTGAGCTAACTGAGAACATTTGAAGAGGATGTAACAAATGTTTATATACATTTCTAGGGTAACTATTCAAAATCAATTGAAATGCTCTAGTTCAAAATGCCAAATAGCACGCATGTATTTCTTCAGCAATATCTGTCATCACAGCATCTTAAACCCACCGCTCTCGCATGACAACCATCCTACTGGCAATGCTGCCATTTCTAAGCATCTACGTGTTTCTAAAAAGGTAGTGAGGAGGCTGTGAACAGGGTTAAGGGTG
The DNA here is from genome assembly GCF_963576545.1 of Limanda limanda. Classification (NCBI taxonomy): domain Eukaryota; kingdom Metazoa; phylum Chordata; class Actinopteri; order Pleuronectiformes; family Pleuronectidae; genus Limanda; species Limanda limanda. The sequence continues at coordinate 11,565,433 of NC_083641.1, forward strand.
AGCTGTAAGGGATAAGATAATGGGAAGGACGTGTCTGTTCTGTTTGATAACGATTTTAAGCCTTTTTCTTTACCCGTGATTCATGTGTGTGTGTGAGTGTGAGTGTGAGTGTGTGTGTGTGTGTGTGTGTGTGTGTGTGTGTGTGTGTGTGTGTGTGTGTGTGTGTGTGTGTGTGTGTGTGTGCGTGCATTCATGTATCCTTTCCTACATTCTCTGCGACGTGTCTGTCCACCTTCGGATCTTGTAACGGTTCCAAAACAGACGACTCACTGAAGCTGTAGGTCAAAAACAGCCTTTTCACCAGAGGCTCACAAACTGAACTGAATGTTAAGGTCTGTAGCCCAGATAATAAAAACGCATGTCTATGAGGGAAGATAAGAAAGAACTAATTGTCCTATCAGCACCACTCATCATTAAGTCAAACAATATGCGGCAAAGACTCAGGAGGCTCTCTGTATGAATCCAAACATTTTGCAGACTGTGATGCATAAGATCTGCCATAATTAACATGTACACACTGAAGCAGGGTGAGAGCGTGATGCTGCACGCAGCAGCGGACATTAGAGAAATTAAATATTGGCAGCTGTATCAAATATGATTTGAGATTAGTTAGATCAGCTCGTGGGAGCACGCGACTTAAGTGTCTGCCATAACTGAGTGAAAGTGGGTCAATATGGCAGCAGAAATAGCTAGATGGAGCAAAGATAAACAAACAACAACCATAAAAACACAAATTTGAAGAGGAAATATACCAAATTAAACCTATAGATGAAACAACCATCAGCTAAAACAACAACTGCCATAACTGTTTCAGTATCAGATTATTTGAAAGATGCATAGCACAACACCCAATATAAGACCGTGTAAAAATGTAATATCTTCAATACAGTGATCAAAGTTATCACGAGTATTACCATAGTGCTTTGTTACATTGTCACACGCACACGCACAGACACGGTCGTACTTATATCTTAGTGAGGACACAAATTGACATAATACATTCCCTAGCCCATTACCCTAACCTTTACCGTCCAAACTAAATTCCAAACCCTGGGCCTAACCCAAACCATCAAAACTAACTTCATATTGTCCATATTGAGATAACTAAACCAGCCTAACCTTTACTGCAGAAAGGCTCGCTTGAATAAAAACAAACTAAAATCCATTTGCAGTCCCATCAAAATATATAAAGTTGAAATTATTGGCCTAAAGTCAAGAAGTAGTGTACTGTAGGTCAATAAGATGCTGTGAAGCCGTAAAGGTCATGAGCTGGAGCAGACAACTGCGGTTTACAGTGACACCTATTGTACACCGGGAGGCACAGTGTACATGCACACAGAAACACACACACACAGAAACACACACACATGCATATGCCATAACTGACTGGGAAGAACACAAACACAGAAATACAAACATGCAATATTAACCCAAACCAACACACATAGAATGTTTAATGAACAACTATCTAAACTTTCAATGGAATTTGAAATCATCGCCCTAATTTCCATTCCCTCGTTCCTCCTTTTCTGGCTCACATCTCTCCTCAGACTTGCAGTTGAAATGGAGATTGTGTTTCCACAGTGATGCAGAGCAGACCTCCATAAAACTGGCTCTCTTAATAATTCAGCATTTGAATAAAGCCAGAAATCTGAACGTTACTTCATTTGATTTTGTGTATGAGTGAGAATGAAAGACAGCCTGTGAAAGAGAGAAAGGAGGAAAAAGGCGGGTGGCGGCAGAGGGAAAGGAGCGGGGCTTCAAAATGAAAGAGAGGAAAGAAGAGCAGGAAGAAGAGATAACGAGAATTTGGCGAGGGTTGCGCGCTAATGTTGAAAAGCCTTTTAACATTAGCTCTTATAGGCTCCTCAAACAGTGTGCAAGACTGGAGATAGTGAAGAACGGCTGAGTGTGTGTGTACGTCAGAGACTGGATGTAAACTTTTATACATCCTAATGACAACCTTAGACTTATCCAATTAAATAGTTTTCTCATTTGACAGCATTGAAGTATTTATATGCTATTATATTGATAGTTATGATAATGATAGAGAAATAACACTTTTCTGTTTTTCTTTTTCATGAATAAGTTTGAACTGACAACTAGCAGCCAGTTAGCATCGCTTTACTTTAGAGACTGGCAATTGAAGGAAACAGCAAACCATGGCTTTGTTTGGAAGGCACAAACTCCCATAACAAGTTCCCCTACAGTTCACACGCCATATTTAATTAGAGGTGCTTTTGTGCAGTTTTGTTTCCTTCAAAAACAGCCACTGTAGCTGTATCCAGTCTTCAGGCTGTAAGCCAAGCACGGCCTTGGCTTTGGATCTGTATTAATTGTGCAGACGTGACATCAGTGTCAAGGTTCACATCCAACTCTTGGCAAAAGAAGTGAACATAGTTTCTCCGACCCATTCGAATTTCAAATGTTTTCAACAAAATACATATTTCTTCCCTGACGTCTATTGGTGCTGCAGGAATCTACTGATCTAGTGATTTTGCCACTGTCCGTTTGTCTGTCTGTATTGTTGAGGGCCAGAGAGAGTGCAATGTCAAATTTATTGTGTTTGGACATGAAATACATTTAATATTGATACACTTTCAATGATCAGGCAGCGACTGGGACATTTTCACGACAATGACTGACACTCCAGTTTGAGGTTCTGCGTACTGAATAAAGTTCAATAAATATTTGTGGAGCGGTGGTGGAGCAGCTTCAGGGTTCGGCAATGTCCAGCAGCTGGTCTTTACTCACCGCAGCTCAATAACTGCATGTCACTTCCACCGTTTCAAAAAAACACAAAGCTGCAACCAGCATCACCACAGGGCAAGCAGACATGCCATTCCAATCAGGCAGGTTTAGAAGAGGGAATGCAATATTAAAAAGATAATGACGGGAAAAAAGTGTATTTTCCAAAAATGTTTTTGCAGTTTACTCCTTTGAAAAACATCATTGGAATTATAGTGTTTACATGCATTATTCTGTGTCTGCACTCTTACACATAAACAGAAGAGTTAGTGTGAATTTTCTGAGAACCTTCAAAGGTGCTTCTGAAGTTGTGAGGCTTGGTGGGTATCAGGTTGCACCAACACACTCTGTAGGGGAGATATTGGTGTGTATAATGATTTTTCCTCCTCTCACACAACACAGACTGTGCAGTGGTGGACTGCAGCCTGGTTTACCCACAGCATTTGAGCTGTCAACCCGGTTCACTAAACGGGAATTGAACCAGACAGAAAAAATCACAAACACACTGTTCTCGATTCCGAAATACACCACGTTATATCGTTCACACTGACGACAGCGTGAGCTCAGAGAGGCGGGCGCGGGCTGTGGGCGGGCTGGCTTCCACTGAATCTGAAACAACAATGGAGTTGATGTGGCATTTTCAAATGTAGGGCAGTCAGTTCGGCATAAAGGAGAAACACAGAAGGCAGCAAATGTGAGAATGTCGGAGTACATTAAGATGGTTTGTTCAGTGGGCTCGTGATCTCTCTGAGAGGATTGAGTGATCTTTCAAAAGAAAAGAAAAAAAAACGAGTGGAAAAGGCATTTTAGAGTGTCAGCAACATTTATTCTGCATCCCTAGTGTGCCATTTGTTCAGGTCTCACAAGTTTAGTAAAGTTTTGAGGTGAACATAATTTGATTTACCTTGGAGCATGAAATCTTTGAATTCCCACTTATTTATTTGACATTAAACAACTTAAAAATGAAGGGTGCCCCCTCGCGAGCGGAGGTGATTCATATGTTAGGGCAACCTTTAGCTGGAACGTCAGTTTCCCAGTGAAAATGTTGAATTATTGTTTCCCCTATTCCACCCTCATCATCTACAGAGAAGCTAAGCTATGAGCCCACCTCAGCCAAGTTTCCCAGGAATTAGCTCTGTGCTGGATGATTCTGCAGGAGAAGTAATGTTTAAAATGAGTGGTGAATCTTTTTTTGAATGACATTTATAACTTTGGTCTTTTAGTTTAAAGTGCATAACCTTGACAAAACCTGTAATATAGCTGAGGGTGTCCCAAAAAGTCAATGAATCAATGAATCAGTTCAGAAGACAAAGCAGAATCTTATTTTGCGAATCGACTTTGTGGAAATCTGATGTTTTCTCATCAAGGAAGATGAACAAAAACAGTAAAACTTGTTTTTCAGTAAGACATGGCATTCAGGAACAGCAGTATATTGTGAGGCGGCTGAGCTGAGCTGTCACTACAGGTGCAGGATAGTGAATAGAATTTTTGTGTTGCAGTTAAGGAAGAAAATACATCAGTAAAGTTGTGTTTTTACAGAGTAACTGCACTCCTTTTTTTTATTTAGACAAAATAAACACATTTATAGAGTTTTTAATACCAGAAATCACCAGAGCACATTAGCTTACATGATTTTTCTCTCACTAATGAATATAAAATGTCATTGCCCTGTAAACATGAAAACCGGACCCTATAATGTGGACCCGGGTACACCTGAAAAAATGCATCAAACAGAAATGGTATCTATCAATGTCATGTGAATTGTGTCTGCCTGCAGATGACAGCACATCAAAAACAACATTTTACACTTTTTAGGTCTGCTTAAGGATTAACAGTGATGGACTCTAATGAAATGAAAAGTAAATAAGAAAAAGCACAAACCAATGAACCACAAGCTTGTGGCCAATTGAAAAGCCTGACTCTGGGACATAACTATGCGCAGATTGGTAGGAAAAACAATGAATCAGTCTCAATGTTACCAACAGCTCGGATTCACTCTGGGCATCTAGAGGCAGACAACAGTTTTAAAATTCTTCGAGGGTAATCCATCATCATGAGCAACATATATATTTCTGTGGCCGTTATACTGCTGTTGTGTGGTCTTTACCAGTGTTTGTGGAAAGGTAGAAATGCCACGGATCACCCCATTAGTACAGGGACTTACTGGATGCTTGAAAAATGTAAAAACTCAGTTTCCCGGCTGTGTACATTCATAGGACTGACATTTTCAAATGGTTTGCTTTTCGCAGAGTCTGGTATAATTTTAAAACAGGGAATCTGTCTGAATAAACACAATAACAAAAATTAAAACAAAGGATACAATAAAGCCATACATCATGAAATGAAGCTGAAACAAAGCTTGGTCGCTCATAATTATGACTTAATATTGGTTGCCTTCCCTAGTCTGAAATCCTCTTTAAATTCAATTCATCGTCAACATATTTAATTTGAAAACAACTTAGAAAAGCCAATTATAGCTTCAGAAAAAAAACTCTACACTCGTGTAAAAGAGTCAAGAAAACAACAGCAAAGTCCAATAAATGTAAATTAAGTAATACGACTGTTTATGTCAATTATTTTAGGTTTAAATTGGATTTTCACTGTAGCATCGGATACTGTATCGCAGGGCGACTGAGAATGCATAATAATAAAGTGGTATTAGAGGATGGAGGAAAAGGAAACCATATTCATGGAGTCTGTCTCCTGGAATCGAGAAGTGAGTAAGCCGTGAGGGAATATTATAACCACACTTAACTCCTTGACCTCTCACCTGTCTCACCTACATCTGATGATTTATTCATTCAGAGGGGCAGATAGACAGGAAGATCAAATAGGGAAATGGACAGATGGCTTGGAGTAAACAAGCAGACAAAGAGACAGAAAAGATGTGCCTATACACTGCGAGCTTAAAGAGGCAGAGAGCGTAGTTAAGATGCTAAACGTTTCACAGTTTAAAGAAATTGTAAATATATAAAATCATGAAAAAGAATAATGCAAAAGTCCTTCACGTATATTACTATTGATGTTATGCAATTTCCCTTTCGCGAGACCGATTCCAATACCTAGACTTTGCGTAATGGACGATACCAAGCACCCAGATTTGTATAAGTGCATTTACAAAATAGCAACCTATATAACATATTTTAAGAGCTGTATGCTAATAACACCATATGGAAATGATGATTGTTACCATTGTTGTTTGACCTGATTCAGGTAAAACCCTTGAATGAATACCATAATACTTCTTCTATGATCTAGTTTGACATTCATAACTGAAAAAGGACACAAATGCATCAATCTTGAAAACACAATTACTTTCTAATGCTATTTATGTGCAGCCAGAGTTTATAGAAACAAGACCTTTTAGCAGCAGTACATATACAGTATGAAACAGAGCAACAGCTACTTTAAAACTAAAATAATCTGGGAATAAAAAAAAAACGTTTAGTCACAGTTTAGAAAGAAAAATACCCCAGTCCGTATCTTTTACATAAACACCATTAAACAATGCAACAGCAACTTCAAAACTGTTCTGTTGCTCTAAATGTTCTATTCGGTGTCTAAAATCCCTCATTTTCAACCATGGAAAGGGATTGGTCGTCCAGAACAATGAACTCAACAAATCTGTAGCTTATCTATTTTGCTTAGGGGCCGGCTATGTCAAATTAATCCCCAATGCTGTTTTGGAGCAGCGAAGAATAAGTTATTTCCGTAAAAAGAAAATTGTAATTTTATCTTGGTGGAACCAATATACTTCAAAGACACAGTATTATATCATTATATATATTTGCGTACTTGTGGATGAGTTCAGTTATGTGGCTGGATCAATAACTTCAATATGTCATACATTCAATTCAAATTCCTCCCTGAATGGTGTGCTTGTGCGTATGCGTGTGTGTTAGAGGACAAAAAACTTTGACTTTGAATAGCTTGAACTTTATAAGACATGATTTGTTAGATAATAAGGTCCCCGTCCTAAATGCCAAGGCAATTATATGAGACTTCCTTACGTTCTTTAAACTACACAATGTCCGTGACAAATACCCTGTTCAGGCTGCTTCTCTGACAGAGAATAACGAAGGACATCTGAGGAGTTTTGAACCCTTGGTGCAAACACACCAACAGATCTGCAGATGTATTTTACAAAAAATATATTTAACAGAGTGACATGAATTATGGATGAGCGGCCTAATGAGAAATGTTGTCAGTCAGGTAACGTTACTCACCTCTTGGGAATAATTAGTTATTAAAAAAACACGCATTTAAATAAATTGCTGTGAGTGGCTCTCACATTACAGGGTGTGATAAAAACAGATTGATGATAATCTGGACCCACAACGAGGTCATGAGCACAGGATGCTGTTAAACGCTGCAGCTACTCTGTCACAGCATGGGGGGGGGGGGGGGGGTAGACTCCACACTGACCCTGCTGACTTACTTATTGTGAAAAACCCATCTGGGACAGATTATCAGAACACAGACCTGTTCAGTAACATATGGACTTGACAGTTAGAGAGAGAGGCAATGACACTCTCCCATCCACCCTCTCTCCACATGAGTGAGCCATCATCCATTATCATGTCCAGTTCAAATGACCTGAAGCAGGTGCACCCGCTGGAGCAGTGAGTGACAGTGCTTGCTACCCTCGGCCAAAACACACCCACCCATACTGCTGCAGTAACAATGGCCATGTTTTTACTGATTGTGTCGTCGCCATGGTCACTTCCCCACTGAGTGCCAAATGCAGATCATTTAGCATCTGCTACATGACAAATAAAAGAAAAGCATTACTACAACTAGAATGACAGTCAGTATGCACCACACCTTCACCAAGGCCCAACATTCCCTTCATTAAACCATCCAATTAAATTATGTTTATATTCATTTATTTCTCATAAATATCAGTCCCGTAAACACACTTTTATAAATTATTATAAAAGTGTTCTCTGGCAAATTGATGAAAGTGTTGAAAAATGCCTGGATCTGTCACTTTGTCTATTTCCGTTAATATCTGGGTACTTTCCTTGGCCTATACTCCATCCTTTCAACAAATTTGTATAATCAATAATAGCCTAAACCAAGGAAGACTTTGTAAATCCAGTTGGAGGGCTGTTTGGTATAACAAGTGTTTGTTTTATCCCATGTAGTGCGTCACAGTGGAAGGATATAGAGACAGCAGAAGGTGGTGTTTCTGTTTAAATAGTAATTATTATTGGTGTTTTGAAATCTTTGGGGATTGATTATGAATAACCTTACACATAAAAATCACTGGTATAAACAAAGTTGCCAAGCTAAAGTCTGCTTACATTTGGCAGATGGCATTTTTATTTTCGGATTAACACAGTTTCAGGTAAACAATGAAATTATGAGACCTATAAACACATTCAGTGCGTATGCATATGCTACAGAGCCTGTGGTGCTAACCCATTCCTTTTGTCCTAACTGGTTTGCCTTATTAGCTCCTTTCACTTAGGCTGACTGTGTGTCGATGCCATCCAGGGTTACCAGACACAGAAAACTAAAGCTTTAGAGAGTGGGAGGCTCCTGCAGCTGACAGTAATGAGGCAACACACAGAGTCACATCACACACAGTGACACGTAGTGGCAGATGCAGAGGGGACTAACAGAAAAAAATGGAGGTGATCTGGAAACCAATGCTGAACTAGGTTTAATTTTAAGCAATTATACAGTTTTAGACCGTTTAAACTCCTTCATGGTTTGGTGCAGATCAAGTGACCTTGCTCTTCAGTGGGCGAAAAATAAATGTTTTTCTTGTCATCTTTAAAATCATATGCAGCTCGTACTAGACCTTGCAGAACATGTTTATTTGTGGGTTGCAACAATTGCACAAGTCTCCTTTCTTGATTCCAAAGAAACAAAGTTGTCCTGAGCGAAACATCACAACATCACAGTATTTGAGAAACAGTGAACAGAAGAGTTTTGGGTTCAATACCACATTTGGGAAAGTAACTACAACGATTAGGCTGTTTGTTGACAGTGACAACAACATGTGGACTTACCTGCTAGTTTTACTCTAATGTCAGAGAGCAGAGGCACCACACACAAGCAGAGCAACTGTACAACCTCATCTGAATGCTATGGCATTATCAACCCCAGCCTGCATCTTGCCAGAGGCTTGTTAAAGTGCCTTCACCAGAAAGATACCAGGATGTATTCAGAATCTGTATAAGCCCCATGCCTGATTACTCTGGTCTCCATGTCCCTGTCAGGCTTTAAAAGGTAAATTGGCTTATTTTTTCATCATTTTCATAAACATACGGTCCTTGTTATATTGTTTTAACTCTGAGGAAAAAGAAGAAGCTGGTTCGATAAAAAAAAGATCATAACACATCCAATCAGAGCATATTTCTTACACAACACTGTGTCGCAGATGTGCCTTATTAATCTTCAAGCTTTATTGATGTTGATGTGGTGTCAGCTGGTCCTTGCTTTGGTCCAGACATCCACTGCCTCCAGAGGATTCAGCCTAATAACTGAAGTGATCCCCTGACTTTACTTAGATTGACATCACTATATCATATAAGTTTTTACTCATGATTGTCTGATCATTTTTCCCGATGGCAGTGGTGATCACCTAATTTCCAAGTAAACGTGCAACTTTCAGTAAATTTGGATGAGACATTCATCCCTTCCTATATATGTCCTGGAAACGTCCTGACTTTTTGTCTTGAGCCATAATCAGGTCCAGATTTTTGTTATACTTGATACTCGTATCAGCCTCAGCTACACTTTGGGTTTAATGCCAAATATAGTGTTAATAGCAAAGAGCATTATAAAATGCTTAACTTACATAGTGAATATGGCAACATTCGTCCAGAACGAATGAACGACTGTATACTCTTGTCAAACCATACAACAGCACTTGTGTTTGCTCACCAAGGTAACAGACAAGCCCAGACCTCGTCCCAGATCAGCTAGTGTAACACACCACAGCCTGTTAGCCCGCAGCTCTCGGCTTCTTCAGACAGTCAGACTCATAACTCCAGATTGCACAAGCAGCCGTCATGACAGAGAGAGTTAGAAGAATTGACACATGTAGCTGGACGCTGAAGTAGCCACTAAACCAGTCAGTCACACAGTCACGTCTTTTAGACTAGCGGCTTATCTGATTGGACACTTGCCTCAAGTCAGAAGCTCTTCTCTGTTCTTTCTTAAAAAAAATTTGGCTGCTGTTCTTTCACTGGTCCGCTCATCTTCAGCGGAAGGGCTGCAGTATTTTACCCGTCTATACATCCCTCTAAGATGACATAGGAATGCCTGTAATATATATACAATTTAGTATTTTGTAACTTTAATGAACATCTGATAGTAGAATAAAGAAAATATTTCGCCTATCGACATCAAACACTGCAATATCAGCACATCCCCAACCACATCCTGATACAAGCAGTCAAGTATGGTGTGAATGTTCTTTCAACCGATTATCAATTTTATTTACAATCAATTACCTACTGTAAAGAGTTTGAAATATCAGATCTGCCTATAGACATGTTATCCGTAATGTTTTGGTCTCATACAGTTCATAGAGAGTATCATTCGGGGAAACTGACATGACGTTTTTTTTAATGATCGTGAGAGACCAAGATAAAGCATTTCCACTGAGCTTTTCCACACTAAAGTGAACATATCCGCAGACAAGAAGAGTGATATGTTTTGAACTTGAAGGTTTATGCACCATAGACTTAGTCATGTCCCAGAAAAGTTTTGGAGTAATGAGACATGTGACAAATCAAGAGGGCGACAGCAGAGAACCCACAGCAAGAATTTCCTCTGCATCAACGACACTTTCTTTTCCGAATCTCTGCTAGAAGATTTCTCAACATGTCATTTCTGTCATGTTTTTTTGTCTTATTGGAGGGAACTCATTACAATTAGCAGTGAAAAGAATCAAATATCAATTTACCACCAATTAAAGCAAAACGTTTGCGATGAAGACCGAAACATAGAGCTGCTCTGCTAAGTGGCATGATGTTACCTCTGTCTTCTTTACTCTCAGCTATAGATTAAAATAATAATTAAACCTCTGCTCAGCTGTTTATAGTACTCGTTGATCCGTTACCTTCTGTCTTCTTCTGTCTAGAAATCCAAATACATAAAATAATGTAAATAAAAAGAGATTTTTTTCTCCTAATGCTGATATCAGTAATCAGAAAGGGTTATCTGTATTTTCTAACACACACATTTTCTGCTGATGTTGAATAATATATTAAATATGTTTTTCATGACTGGTGTAGAAAAATATTAAAGGAGACATATGCAAATATTCAGTTTTTTAATTTAAAATTTGTGTAATTAGATTGACATGCTCTAATGTTAAGAAAATCCCTTTTCCCATAGTGCTGCCGCTTCCCTTTTCAGACCCTGCTTGCTTTTAGCTCCTGTCTCTATAAGACCTGCTTTCATTAAAGCCCAGTCTCCTCTGATTGGCCAGCTGGCTTACCCTGTAATTGGTCAACCGTTTCCCGAGCACTTGCTCTTGATTTCACATGTTATGGGACACGACAGACTAGCAGCCAGGCATGTAATATGCAAATATATTGGTTTAACAGGATGATTTGGAAGTGTCAGGAGGACTTCTGACGAGGTATTCCAGGAGCAGTGGCAGGTGTTTTCTGTTGGAGAGAGGAGCTTCCTTCCCCTTGGAATTCGGATTTAAAAAAATCTTTGTTGAATTTTAAATTACACAAAACCCTATATGACAAACTAGCAGAAAGAGGGGGAGAAAAAGCATACTTCTCCTTTGATATATATGCAGATATCTTGTCCTCCCAAGATTCCTTCTTCCTCCTGTATTCGTCACCAACAGAGTAGACCACTTTCCAATTGTTACTTACGTTCAACAACTAATACCTCGACTGTGACTACCACCTTACCTGGTGTCTTGTATCCCTTCAAATTTGGAGTGACACGACACTGAACACGCTGACAGCACAAACTTCTCAAGGTGCTTTCTCTTTGCCCAGAATATTCCATTTTCTCTCAGATAAACCAATAATCCATTAAGCTCGCTGTTACACTTCACCCCGAATGATAAGAAACGAAGAGCGCTCAGCTCTGTTAGCTATGGATATTACAGAGCAATGTCAGCCTGACCTGGCATTTCAATGTGCCGTGTCAGAGCTGACAAGCAGCGATTGTATCGGGTGCTGATGTGTCCACAGGCTCGGTGAGGCAGCTGGACATGGTGCTAGTCTCTTTCCTTTTGTAAGCCTGGGGTCGTTTATTGCTTGACATTCTAACATCTGTGAGTGGTAAAGTAAACAGCTTTGTAACAGATATTTCATTTTGTTGTAACAGATATAGGAGTTGTTGGAGATTCAGGCTATGGGCGATGAAAACTGAGATTCTCAGACAAAGCTCAGATCAAGAGAAATGGAGCTGTACTTCTTTCGTTCCTGGTTTCATGCCTCCAGCATAAAATCTGCTCAGAATCTTTGCAGTGTCACAGTTTCTGTCAGACATCTTGTTCTCTGTCCTTCTTCCTCTTATCTCAAGAAATCCACTTTGTGACCCCCCACCTCTTTTTAACTTCACTATTACTCTTTCTCCCACCATCTCCATTTGTATCCTCATCTCATTCCCTTCTCTTTTCCCAGAATCTGATTCTATAATGTACTGACATGACCTTTCAGGCAGCAGAGCTGATAGGTTTGGTGCATTTATCTCTGGTAGATATTTTAAATCAGCATCCATGGTGATAGCATAAGGCTGACACAGTGTTTTACAGATGCACGCCAGATGTCAGAGGACTCAGTGGTAACGAAGGCTGCAGCGTTCAGAGAAACTTTACACAACTTGTTTTCTTATAAAAACCTGTAACTATGTTTTTATAAGTTCAGTGAGCTGATTCAAGCTGCAAAAATACTTCTCACCTATCAATTTTACAACCAGCGTGTACTGAAAAGTAGTATTTCAAAAGAAAAAGATCTGCTGTTAGCAAAGGTCCTCATCACCCAGAAGTGAATCAGCAGTTTAAGATCTACAGGCTAAATCACTTTCTGCAGCCGACAGAAAAAGGATTTTATATACCTGCAGATTGGGGAACGATGGGATGCTGTGAAACGACTCAAACGGGGTATGTGATAAGCAGAGGATATGTTGCAGTTAAAGCACAGTAATGTTTTCAACATTGTTTTAAACTTTGTATTTATTGCAGGGACAATACAACTGTTTAAAAATACCAGTATATTCAAATTAGCTAATTAACTCTCTGTGAATTATGGGTTTAACTTTCTAGAACTACAGAAGCAGCTGTCAGAAGTTGTTACTCCAAACCATCAACCCCAATTTCTCCAGCACTTATTATCACTGAAAGCACCATGATGGTCAGAGGACTCTTATAACCTTTCATGTAGAATGAGTGGAAACATCAAAGTAGTTGTGAAATTTGACCTTTTTAGCATAAAATCATGGTTCTAATGGCTAATCTGTCAGGACAAGACTCAAACTAGGGGTGCAGATGACAGAGCACTGCAGCCTTAATTGGAGAGTTACACTGACGGGTGTGAACTGTGCTCTCCACGGGACATACCGAACCAGACAGTGCTGCGGAATGAACTATAAGAAGTTAGTGAGAAGAAACCCAATGATCTTTTACGGAGTTATGAATGTTTTTTTTTTCCTCAAACGTTTCTTTGAGTAAATATCTTAAGATCTGTGTGCTACATCTGTGTACATCTGTGTACATCTGTGTACATTTATTCCTATAAGATCCATTATCTAGTGCATGAGGTTCACTATACAAAGCTGGCCTCTCTCTCCATTTTTCACACATCCACACACAGATATGCACAGACACGCATAACTGGCAGCACAAAGAAAACACAGCGGCAGACATTAAACGAGCACAGACTCACAAACACAACATAGCCCCAAGCAGCTGGATTACAAGATTAAATAAAGATTCATCTGCACAATGGAATTAGCCAGCGGAGTGGAGCGTACATAAATGAACACACACACACAAAATTGCATCGACATACACGTGTATGCACACAGTGAAATGCACGTGCACTTGCAAATGCTCACATGCAAAAAATAAAGAAAAAGAAAACTCAACAAAATGAAATGTATTGCAGCAGTGACACTAGCCCATTTAAACCACACAGGCCACACCGGGGCAAAATGTTTGTTTACTGGAGCAAGTTAAATTAGGTCGGAATTTGACGTATCATTTCAGCAGAGGAGTGAATCAGGGGACAAGTCTGAAAAGTCGTCTAATGAAATAAGACACACAGTAGGACAATTTGTCATTTAACAACCACTGTTAACAGATCCACGTTTTGTAGTTTGCCAGTCTTTTGTGGTGTAGAACAAGAAGCCACATTACAGGCGATTAGCTAACTTTAGGATGATGCCCACTGCACGCTAAAGGATAATGAGGCTTATTTCAGGTCAGATTCATTCCTGCTGAAGAGTGCAGGGGCGTCGCTGATCTGAGGCTGATCTGAACAGATCATCAGGCCAAACGATCCTGTAGCGTGTTGGATTTACAGACATAACATTAATGTTACCAACTGAATCAGGGCCTCCCCATTTTTATATTTTACTACTTCAACATTTGAAATTCAAATGCTTTAACAATAGATGGAACTCAGGGACAATGTGTGTTTTTCATTACATTTTTGGTTGAGTGATCTCTTTTTTTAAATCCCAGGGAAACACTGTTTCATTCCGCCGGCACTACTGTTGTATGTCTGGTAAAATGACTTTTACATCTGATTTGATGTGGCCGTGTAGTATGAAAGGAACAGTGATCAAATGATAAAGAAACCCCTTGAGCCTAGATTGGGTGACTTTTGTCAACAACAGATACATGGCTGTAAATAAGACTTTTACTTTACACTTACAATACAGTAAATGTAACGAGCTTATGTCGCTGGCAGTCCGCCTCCATTTTTGTTTTTCTTTGGGGGTCACTTTTGATCGTAGGACCTTCTGTGACTTCCTAAGTCTCTGGGATCACCACTGAAAAATAACTTTTCAAACACCACATGGGAGTCCTCTGTCTCGACTGGATCATCTAGTGTGTGCACTGTCGTTATTGAAATATGAAAACTCTGTTGCATCTGGCATTATGTCATCTATAAAATCTGCTAAATTTCATTTCATTTCAATTTTATAACATACAGAAAATACAACAAAGCTTGTGCTCTGTGACAAATCAGTGTTGAATTCTGAACATACTGAGAAGCGACACACATCTAAAACTTGCTTACACCAGCACCCATCACAACACATTAGTAACACAGTACCTATGCTTGTCATATATTAGACTTACTCACAAATCACCGAAAATGATCAGGAGACTGAACGAACACTAAGTGGAAATTTAAAAATCAAAGCTTCCCAGTCAAAACTGCAACAGTATCAGCGTGAATATAAGAGTAACACAACAGCATCAATGCAGAGGTTAACAAGGTACTGCAGAGAACGTCAAAGGGCTGGGCAATGAAACAATATCTATAATCATCACAGTATATTTTACATCAAGAGGAATAAAACAAACACATCTATATACATAAATTAAGTGAACACAGCACTGCAGTTCTACCTCAGCTGTATAAAAATGTTTGCCTGTTTATCAAGTGTTTCTCTGATGATAAAGAACCTTTTGAAAGTACCAACTTCACCCAGGAGCAAAAATCTGTCTTTAAAACTTGAAAGGAATAATTATGTGACATTTAGAGATAATTATATCAACTGATACGGAAGTTTCTGGATATTTTATAAACTCCATCTGAGACACAGAGGCTGTGTGCGACTTACGTTATTTGATGTCCATCATGGTTATGAAGTCAATCAATCAATCAATCAATCAAGTTTTATTTGTATAGCCCACATTCACAAATAACAATTCGTCTCATGGGGCTTTAACATTGTGTGACATCCATGGTCCTCTTCTCTTGTTGCTGTTACTGTCTCTTTGGTTGTATGTTGACTCTCCACAGCTACACGCTAACTGCTCTCACAGCAGCTCTTCAGCACATGTCACCAGCTAATTGTGTTGTTTTTTGTCATTAAATGCCGTTGTTGACTTCGCATGGTTTGTTGTGTGTCTCTTTTTCATCAGACGTGTCACAAATACAATGGCGACTGCGTCACTAATGAGCTGCACCTGTTACCTCTCCAAACCACGTGGTTAGTATGACTACAGGCTGAAATGCAATTTTGGCCACACAGTTTTACCATGATCAACCTAGCTCAGCCAGGGTGGCGCTGTTTCACTCTTTTTGTGTAGCTCATCCGACATGGCCTGTACTGAGTGTGGGATGCAGTGCCACCTTTGACCATACAGACTTGCCATTATCAGAACTCGGCAGCCAGGGGGGCGCTGTTTCCCTCTTTTTATGTATCTCAGCCTAACTGACTGGGGAAAAGTGGTCGGTGAAAACATCAAATTCTTTGAGCAAAAGCTACTGAGACGATTTCCCTTGAAGCTTGGTTGAAGGGTGAGGAATGGACCAAATAGGAATCCATTATTTTTGGAGTGGGTTCAGATGAAAGGGAGTAGAATCCTTTTTTGACTGTCTTTAACATTGAGGAAAAGGTATTTTCAACATTATTGGTGAAATTCTCAAGATATAATGCACAGACCTTAATGAAATAACCAGTGTGAAATTTGGTGCAGATCCAGATGATGATGCGGATGTATCTGATCTCAATACATGTATCTGCAATATATCACCATAATATTGATATGAGGTCAATCAGCCTTGGAGAAGGTATGTGCTCTCCAAGTGCCTTTCTAGCTTTGTTTTGTCTCTCAAACATAAGTCACCACAACCTTATACATCCGGCTATAAATTATAATAATATAATTATTGGATACTAATTGAACTTAACCCGTGGACGGTGGACTAGTGGCAGAAAACTTGGACTACTGGCAGAGAAGGGGTCTCTGGTTCGATGCTGGTTCGACTCCACGGTTCGTCTCCTCGGAGTTTCGGCGGAAACTTGCCTGGATGGTGTAACGAACCTGGACCTGTCCAAAGTTCAAAAAGACTCTTCTCCCTACCCTGTCTAGTGCCCCTGAGCAAGGCACCTTACTCCCCCAACATCTGCTCCCCGGGCGCCGTACCTGGCAGCCCTCTGCTCTGCTCTGCAGTGTGTCCTGCACCAGATGGGTGAAATGCAGAGGACTAATTTCCCCAATGCATGAGTGTGTCTTTGCATGTTTGTGCATGTGTGTGGGATTAATAAAGTGTATCTTCTTCTTCTTATGAATCATCTTTTTTTTTCGTGTTTAAATTTGGATTTGCTTTAATTATTGACTGTGGGTCAAAGGAATGATATGATTAAAAAGTATTTAGAGATTATATTTAGTTGAATAGCTTTTCCATGAATGCACGTATGTGTGCAGCATTCACACACCTTCATATACATAAAAACATGTTTTATAGTAGTTAAATAGGTGCAAGATGCTGGTGGTGGAGCAACACTAGTGGTGCTGAAATCTGCTGATTTACAACATATATATGTGTATTTACTACGCTAGTGAATATGTTTATGTGCTGAACATAAGTGTGAATTGATGTGTATCCGAGACTGAATTTTTGTGTCAGCATTTTAAGTGTGCATTGGTCTCTGTGTTTATGTGGTCATTTTGTTGTTTTGTTGCAACCTTAACTTAGCCAGGTGATAAATAAAACATGGATAGTGGTCGGGGCTGTGTGTTATGGCGAAAGTTTTGTGTGTGTGTGTGTGTGTAGGAGAGAGGTACTGCAGCAGACAAGGTGGCTTTAAATCTAGGTCATCAAGGAGAGCGAGGAAGAGAGAGATAGAGAGGTAAAGTATAAAAGAGCAAGAGAGAAAAACGTAAAATAACAAAAACAAAGGGAATCAGACAACAGGGAGAGGCAACTTTTGTATATAACAAAATTGCAACTCTGGGATTTCTTCCTGCTGTTCACTTTTCCAGATATCCAGAGACACATTCCACACAGTTAGCCCCTACAGCCGTGTAATATGTCGCTTTTGACAAACATGAATCCATATTGTTAGAAAGTTGCATTCAGTCTGGTTTCTTCAATGGAACACATCTTCATTTGAATTAGCTGCTTCAATTACTATAAACACTTTTCCTTTGCTGCATACTGACACATCAACTGCACCCTACAGAATTATTTTTAATCAAGCTGTATTGGCTGATAAAAGGATCAAAAGTGCTTAATGTCAGAGCAAATAACTGAGTTTAATATTTAAATTGGACATTAAATGGGGAGGAAATAGTAAAAGCTGCACTATTGGAATGGGTTGCCATGTCAGCGCTAACACTACAGTACAACAATCTTTACTTCAACTTTAAATAGTTTTGCCTGTTAGTGAGGAGCAACTTATTGTCTCAATGACCCAAGACCCAATGGGAATAGCATGTCTGAATTTTTAAGTAAAGTTGTGTTCTACTTAGAAAAATATATTGTTCTCTTTTTGGGATTTATTTTTATCTGTCTGACTAGTTTTTATAATTTATGCTCACACAAGGCTACTTTGTAGAGGACACTCCGGCCTCGCTGGAAAAGACATCGAGAAAAAACATGTATTGTCTTTGTTTCACATACAGTTATTGTATTCTTCCGGGCTTTGATTGTTTTAATTGCCTGTCCAGTTCATGGCTCTCCTTTTAGAATCATAGGATGCATGAGATTCAGCCAAACAAACACACACGCACACATCACACACATGCACATACGCAGGCACCATCACACATCAGCCTGACCCTGAAATCTGTGAATCAGCAAAGGAGCTTCATTAGAGCTATCGTGAAGAGTAATCACAACCTGCATTGGTGCATGTTGTGTATGAGCCCCCCGAGGGGTCCATTAAACCAGTGATATTATTGTTTGGTGTATGAAGCCGTCTCCGCAAGCTTGTCGAGTTGAACACACACCACGGAGCTGTAACACACATCCAAACACACACAGCTTCATCAGCAGTTTGGGCAAGAGTTGCTCATAATAATAATGAGACTGTGGTAAATATGCACAAATCCATGGAGGATGCAAATCCAATAATGTGTTAACCGGCAGTAGAATCATCACATCCTATTTCTATAGGTGTGCAGCTGTGTTTATGAATGAAAGGAATCTTAGTCTTCACTCAGAAACGCAGCTTTGATTCAATGTGTGTGATGTTTGTTAGAATCTCTTCAGTCAGTTAAGGGTTACAGTGACTTTCATGTTGTTTCTGCCTCCCATGCAAACCTTTAAGAAGCCTCATGGGTACATAGTGATGACAGCAGAAAAGCACAGTTATGAGCAGCTTAATGTTTCTTTTGGGATCATCTTTTTTCTTCCTCCTGCATCAGAAGAAAACCATTATTGCTCAGCAGAAGCTATAGTAGCTGCAACTTCTCACACGTGTTCATTGGTCCATTCATGACAACACTAGGCCCTCTCAGTTGCTGAGCACTGACAAATCCTGCAGCTGGACTCTGCAGGAGTCTAGCCAGCGTGGAGTGGACCAAAATGACCAGAATCAGTCTGCCTGCTAATGAAAGCACCACACTCGCTCCAGCATCTAATATCCCTGAGTGTGCTACTGCAACCCACTGTTTTTCCATTATTATTATTATTATCATTATTATTATAAAAATAACAAGAGACCCCTTTTAACACATGAGCGCAATAACTTTCACCAGACTTCAGCCGTGACTACACTGCTGCAGATATCTTTTTGAACGGATATTTTCCTTTCCATTTTGAAAGAAATATTTATTGGACAAAATATCTTGTGATGATTACAAAGGCTCTAACAAGAATGCATACAAGACACAAAATACATGTTATTTATCCCACACACATGCAGAGACATGCACAGACACACTCATGCAATTGAGGAAATTTGTCTTCTGCTTTTAACCCATCTGGTGCAGGACACACAGAGCAGTGGGCAGCCATGTACGGCGCCCGGGGGGCAGATGTTGGGGGAGTAAGGTGCCTTGCTAAGGGGCACTAGGCAGGATAGGGAGAATCCTCTTTGATTTTTGGACAGATCCAGGTTTGTCTTTCGTTGTTATTCCGTCCAGGTAAGTTTTTTTTTGTTGAAACTCCCTGCATTTTTATTTTATTTTAAACAAAAATTTTTTAGGTCGCGATAAAGTCTACATCAACGATCTGTCAAATACCAGAGAAGAACGCTGTGGTCCATGTAATATTGGACAAGATAGATGCCTGTGAATGCTGATGTGTGGTGCAGATATGCAAATTGTATCTGCAAACTTGTATTTATATCTATCGGTGCTAACCAAACATGGAGAAATGGGTATTTTGTCGTCTCTTGCACATACACATTACAAAAAGCAACACTATTTACAAAGTGACGTAATTGCTGCGATTGCACTAGTAAAATCTATGTTTTAGTGATTTAAAACGTTTTTTTGTTCTGGAAAATTGTTTGTTTGGACAGGTCGTTAAAAGAATTTCCTCTGGCATATGTGTTTTTAAAAAGTAAAAGTACTCTCAGGAAAGTTTGGTAGTTGTTCACTGTGTTCTTTACACATATTGCTTCCTATCGTTTTTCCTGGCGAAGTAAAAGAAAATATCTTTTGATTCATTCAAGTTTATTTGGTGCAATGAACTAAACCCACAGTCGTTAACATTAACACAGCAGCCCTTCAGAACTACCTTCAGAAAGATTATAAAGCTGAAACAGGGGCATTTAAGTTCATGGTGATTTTCATTCTGCATTGTGTTGCTCTGGTTATTTCTTATGTTCTGTACAGAGTTATAAAGTTAAAAGTGTTTCAAAAATGTTGGCCAACTCATTTACATTAATGAGGATAGAAGAGAAGTATTAATGCTGAATGGATGATTTTTCTTATGTTAAAAGGCTATAAAGTTTTTGAAATTGAAAATGCACAACTCAGCATTGAGAGTATTAATTATATATAATTCCTTTATCCAATTTTATGGTTTTTCAAGACAATTAAAGGTGCAACAGGAGAGAAAAAAATTTTTTTCAAGGATGTGAACTACTCTAGTATGGAGGACCATACATGACTTAAGTATAAATAAATAAATACAGAAATGTAGAAATAAATACATAAATAAATAAAAAAGGAAATAAATAAATTAATACATAAATAAATAAATAAATACGTTAATAACAACAGAAATGTCTAAATAAATGTCTTAAATATATTTCCACATTTATTTATTTATTGACTGCCTCATTTCAGTCTCGTATGCTAATGAGAAAGGCGGGCCTAACATACATAAATGTGGAAATAGATAAAGAAATAAATTAATACATGTGGACATAAATACAGAAGTAAATTAATTAATGTGTTAAACTTATTCCCACATTTATTCCAACTTTTATTTATTTCAACATTTATATATTTCAACATTTAATTGTCCATATGTAAATGAGGTAGGCGGTCCCAATCTCAGTCTCGAGCAGGATTAGTCAACTGAGCTATACTCACACACTCGCACACAGGCCCCGGGGCTCCGCCCCTCACAGCGCAACACACTCGCTGAGAGACAGAAGCAGTGACTGAGAATTGAGCTCGTCACCACGAAGCAGCTGCTGAGTGACTTTGTAGAACAGTGCGTGGAAACAGTGAAAACAGCAAGTTTCTCTGGTCACATCTGCTCAGAGATCAGCTGTTTCATGGGCAGAGCAGAAGCTGCAGCTGGTTTGTACCGAGCTGGAGTTTTTGCTTCCTCCCCTCTGCTTGCTCCTTGTGCTCAGTAGAACACGAGACGTGACGCTCACAGTAAGGATTACTGACACCTTAATCATCCCAATAGAAAATAACCTAAACTAACCCTCTGAACTGCGGTTAGGCCCACCTTTCTCATTAGCATACGAGACTGAAATGAGGCAGTCAATAAATAAATAATTAACTAAATGTGGAAATATATTTAAGACATTTATTTAGACATTTCTGTTGTTATTAACGTATTTATTTATTTATTTCTGTATTAATTAATTTATTTTCCTTTTTATTTATTTATTTATTTCTGTATTTATTTCTACATTTATTTATTTATTTATAGTCATGTATGGTCCTCCATACTCAAGGTGAATCAGTTAAGAAACAGTTTCTAGCACATTTCATAACTCAGCAAATTGAGCTTCACAAACATGATTACAATGAAATACAATGTAATAATAAATTATCATTTTATATAACTACTTTTTATATTGAGGATATTTTTACCCTTCATGCTTTGGTAGAGAAGGAGAAGGTCGATTTTTAAAGAACTTACAAGGATTTTGCAAAAGTAACTCCAAATGAAGAAGACTCCTCCTCTCAGTAGCTTCACAGAACCAAATGCCCTTTACTTACTCTCAGTCTGTCTACTTCAAGTTCTCAGTCACCATCTGAGTGCTACACACCCCAAGGGCTGAGCTGGTCGTCTCTGTGTTTTGAGAGAACAGAGAATATGCAGGAGCACACAGAAAGAAATAAACTGCGTCAGCAAAAGAGAAGAAACATTGAGGGGATGAGATGGAATTAGATGAATCAGCTCAGCCTCCAGTTAGTCCAATATAAAGACTGTCCTCCTAGTTCTGCATTGAAAAATTCTGTTGATCAAAGATTGAAACCTCGATCCCCAATGAAGACACCAAACCGTTTTCAGACCGGGCGTCTAAGAAGATGTCTGGAATATTGGGTCAAGTTTGCTTTTCACAAGTGAACAATGCATCAGGACATTCTCTCACAGATATCTCCAAAGCTTTCAGGGCATGTAACATATTATATCCGCTTAACACCCAAACATCTTTGTCTGTGACGTGCACGGCTCCACTTTTTCTGAAGAAACATCATCATTACACCCACTCACGCATAATGAATCCTGCGGAGGCTCTCCTGCTGTTTTCTCACACCAGCTACTTCGAACATTCTGCGGACTTTCTAATTAGGAACTGGCCAAAGTCTGCATATTGTCCAGAGGATCTCACTTGAACTTTTGCATTCTCCCGTGCAGCCCCTCTGGAGAATGTCCGAGGTCAGTGCATATCTGAGAGCACTTACAATGTCTGTACATGCACCTTAAATATGAGTTCAGAAAAAGAAACAGACCCATAGTTGTGTTTCTTGGGACTTATCAGCTGAGTTCTGCTGTGTCTCCAATACAATGAAGATGAATGAAACTCTGTATGCAGGTTATTCTGGAGCACGTCCCACACAAAGTCTTGTTTTACCCCTGCTTCTCCCAGTAACCTGGTTTCCTGTATATCTTCCAGCAGAGCGATAGATCAAACTGCTTGACCTAAAACGTTGTGACAAAATAAATTTAGAAGACACATGTCCTCCCGTGGCAGCACTGTCTTCGGAAGTGTCCTGTGAGGCTTCACACCTCTCGGGTTACATCGGTTTTCTGCATGAACAAGCAAGAGAGGAGGACAAGGGGAGAGAGAGTGAGAGAGAGAGAGAGAGAGAGAGAGAGAGAGAGAGAGAGAGAGAGAGAGAGAGAGAGAGAGAGAGAGAGAGAGAGAGAGAGAGAGAGAGAGAGAGAGAGAGAGAGGAGGTGAGGTGAAGCTGGTCAATAGGCTTAACTGGGTCTGTATGTGTTAGAGTTTGTGTTTTTGTGTCTCTGAAAAAGATTGAGAGGAGGAGAGAAACAATCGTATATGTTTCTTTTCTTTTTTTTAATGGAGCTTTCCCGGGAAAGACACAGATTCATTAATCTAACAGCGAGATCTGAGTCCTCTCTCAGGATTTTCTGGGGGGAACAATGCAGCACCGGAAAAGAAAGAAGCTACACTTGACTTTTTTCCTTCCCCGACTCTACTCTTATCTTCGATCCATTTCTCTGTTTCTTTGATTCTCCCTCTTCATTACTTTTCCTCCCTCCTTTTCTCTCAGAGACTGGTTCTGTTCGCAATAACATGCTGGATATGGACACTTGACTGAAAAAAAGGATGAATTACAAATGGAGATAGTTGAATTGTTGTGACAGGTTCACTATGAGGTTAGTGGAGCTTTACAAGATTGTTTTTATTGAAATCCTGCCTTAAAACACATATGATTAATGTTTGATAATGTATCATATATTGTTGTTACTCTTGCAGTGGTGACTTGAGGTACAGTTACACTCAGTGTTGGGAAGGATACTTTCAAAACGTATTCCGTTACAGAATACAGAATACATGCACAAAAATGTAATCTGTAACGTATTCCATTACATTAACTAATCTGAGTAACGTATTCTGAATACTTGGAATACTTCCGGTTTGTATTGCATTTTTTAAGTGTATGATTGCGGCGTTGTTATAGTCAGTGGAGCAGCAGCAGTTTAAACTCTCTCTCCACCGATGCTGCGGGCCCGCTGGATGTCCGGCTCCCATCCACTCCCACCTCTGTGCGGGTCTCACCGGAGGCTGAACCCCCCCCTGCGCCAAGGCTGCCTCGCGCCGTGCAGCGATCGTTTCGGCGTCGGGTCAATTTTTTGCGCTTGACGCGAGCATATCGCTCCAGGAAACACACTGAAAAAGGATTTTAAACGATATTGATGACATATTTTATATGATATAAATGATAAAGCATGCATCCCATAGTTTGTATTCCCCTTCTGTTGTCCTGGAGTTTTAAATAAAGAGAGGGGGGGGGGGGGGGGGGGCGGAGAATACGTAATTTACCCTCGACACCCGACATTGAACGGAGCAAACAGCGGAGAAGTTCTTGAAGATGGATGACATTAAATTGGGACGCTGTTGCAGTTAATGTTGGAGCAACAAGTGACCATATGCTTTTATACTACTGGGTCAACGGGTGATATTATTTTAGCGTCGCTTCAGCGTCCGGTGTGAACCCTGCATGCCTCGCTGGTCTCCTGCAGAGCCATGACAGCGGAGCTCTGGGAGCGCAGGTCGGTCTTCTCTCACCAGGCGCTGGAAGGGCAGCTTGCGGATCAGCAGCTCCGTAGATTTCTGGTAGCGACGGAACTCTCTCAGAGCCAAGGTCCCGGGGCCTGTAACGGTCCCGAGCGGGTAGCGGTGAGGCTTCTTCACGCCGCCGGGGTCCGGGCGCTCTTACGGCAGCCCTGGTCTCCAGCTGCTTCCTGGGGGCTTTGCCTCCGGTGGATTTACGAGACAGTGATTGAACTCGTGAAACAGAGAAGTACCGTCATGTAATCCACTGATTTCAACAATGTAACTGTATTCTGAATACCATCTATTTAATTTGTAACTGTAACGGAATACAGTTACTCATAATTTGTATTCTAAATACGTAACGCCGTTACATGTATTCCGTTACTCCCCAACACTGGTTACACTACATCTAGCAGTTATCCTGAGTTATATATATATATTTTTTTTTTATTTCGACTATTTCCACAGTGATCAGAGATGAGGATGCAACTTTAGCTGCTTTCAGACATGCAGTTAACTTTGGATAATCTCCTGAAATGATCCAGACTGTATGTGAGAAATGTCAGAGTCAGTTGCTGCAGACACTCTCCAGAGTTTCTTCTTCCAGCCCCCTGGTAAAAACTCCAAATGATATCCAAGTAAGCCAATGTGAGCAACAATAGATTTGGAAAGACAAAGAGATTCCAGAGCTTTTGGCAATAAGGCGCTGAAGTTGTGAACGCATCTGAGAGGAGAGTCTCCTGATGTGTTCTTATATGTGAAAGGCCAACTCTGAAGAAGGTCTGAACTTGAACTCCCTGAGAGTGTGCACACCACACCGAAGAGCAAATACACACTATATATATACACATACAGATATATACACACAAGTTATGATAATGACAATACAAAAATACAAAAATTATACAATAATAAATATATAAATAATTTTAAAAAAAATAAGTGGGAAGGGAAAAGTGGGGGCACATTATAGTTCCTCATTTGACAGGCGCAGGTCTGTCACATGACCCTGAATGCAGAGGCTATCATTATCCCTCCCCAATTTCGCCAAGCATAAAAGACAAGTCTTTGTCCCTTATGCAATTTATGAATGGATCTCATTTTTTTTTTAACATCTCCTTTTTGTCCCTGAGTGTATAGGTAATCTGTTCCAAAGGTAGACACAAAGACATTTCTTTGAACCACTGTCTAATACTTGGTCTCGCATTGCTTTTCCATGTTAAATCAATCAATCTTTTGGCTTGTAGTAAGCACATATTTACAAAAATCTGTTCTAGAAACTCATATTATGTGTCTTTGGATTGCCAATGCCAATGCCAAGAGGGCAGCATTCATATCAGGGCTATTTTGGCTTCTTTTCTTGATAGTGGGAGGAAGTGGAGACGCATCATCCATATTTACAGTCTATGATTTAACCCTCCTAAAAGCAAATGCTTTAGAGCTTGATTATAGTTTTCCCAACATAAACATTATGAACCCACTGTACATATTCCTTTGCAAAAGCACTGGATGTTGACACACACACACACAAATTTCATCAGCTTGTTTTATCTTCTGCTTTTATCTTTACTCGACTAATTAAATTCTTATTTACAGGGAGAGCCTGCCATACAGCTTCACATTTCACAGCGCATCAAATTTTAAAGCACATCAAAACACACACGCGGGAATTCCACAACTTCAGTCGTCGCTCATGTGATACTTTACCTTTTTGCCTCTTTTCTCTGCAGGAACTACTGCAGCTGGAAGCCATTCAGAGCGAGGCTTTCCAATTAATTACCCAGACTGTGGTAATTAAATTGACCCGCAACAGTTTCATAATGAACTGAAAGTATCTTTCACACTTCTCATAATTAGGGAACAAATCTCTATAGCGTTGTGTTTGAGCTGTTGTTTTGGCAAAGGATCCCTCACTCCCCGGCAGCCTCCTGCTATACGCTGGTCCTGGTATGTTGTGGAACCACCTGGCTACATCTGGGACACAAAGACATTTTGAGGACACAGCATTATTTGAGGAAAATAACTTCACTTATTACCAGTCCAAACAAAATCGTATCTTTATCACTGTACACTACAATAACAATAATATGTTATTATTGCAGGAGTTAAATGGTCTGTCTTTATAGAGATATCTATAGAGCTTTTCCAGTCTTGCTGACCACTCAAATGGCTCGACAGTACAGTTTTGCCATTCGCCCATTCACACACATGCACATTCGCACAGTGCATCTACGAGCAACACTCTTCAGCTGTGTCTCAACTGAAGATTGCGAAGGCTGAACTGAAATGAGACTGTCTGGTCTACAGATTGATGCCACCAGCTCGTCTCACTGTTATTGCTGTTGCTTGACAACAGAGCTGAAGTTGCACATGACGAGAAGGTTTTAATGCCCATTGGTCCCATTGAAGTATTATACAGAAGCAACCCACTCTAACTCCTCTAACTCCAGCAGCTGTGTGTATGTCAAGTAGGTAAGTCTTGAGAACAGTGTACATTGATGCAAAAATTAAAAATATGGTAGGTGTTGCAGGAAAGACACCCTTTGGATAACAACTTTTTCCTCCAACATAACATTTTTTTTTAAAAGTTGATGTCTACAACTAAAATTAGACAATATATTAACTTTTCACCAACCAAAAAATTAACTTCCCTGGCCTTCACCATCTCTGAAAACATCAGCAAACATTTCACAACTCATCGGCTTTCCAAAAATTCACAGGTCCGAGGTCGTGAACGCCACAAGAGGGGGGGCATTCACACACACCCGTTTGAAGGCAGCATGTATCAGAATGGTGTGTGTTGACTAAACAATGTCTGACTGGTGACCTGCCCTTCTCCCACACCTGCAAAATTGAATGGACTGCCCCTGCAGGTGACAGACACACACACACACACACACACACACACACACACACACACACACATACACACACACACACACGCGAATACACACACACAAACACATTTTTTGTACTTTACACAAGGAAAACATTAGACAAAAGGTTTCTACTTAGCATCTGAATAGAAATAAATATTGTACTATTAATTGAATTATTTTGTTTAATTAGATAATATTGCTAATGTATTTAAGGCAATCTGATTCCACACTGCAAAGATGCCCATATGTATATAAGGCAAGTTTATGTAAATTTAAGAATGCTTGCACTCAAAGCAAGCAAATTTGGCTGCTTCAAATAAGCATGGGCTCTGTCAATGTAGAAATGTTTTTTTCCTTTATATGTTTATTTGTGTCTTATTCTTAGAACATGTTAATTGTGTGATTTTATTGCACTGACAGTCCAAATTGTTTTGAGTTAAACCTTATTTCTCGACAGATTGCAGTGCACATGCATATACACCTGTAAAATTATGACAAGTACTGATATGCTTGAATGAACAAGAACAAATGCTGCACATTAGCATGGACACACACACACACACACACACACAGACATACACCTTTGGGAAAATAAAGCAGAGCTCTGATACGGTTGGTTGAACAAGGTCACACCCTGGATGTGAGTACACAAACCACACAAGTACACAAATGCACACTGGCACATAGATTTAGCTACAGGGGTTGAAGGGAAAGAGAAAACAGGAGTGGACAATAAAAAGAGACAGAATGACAGAGAGAAGGGAGAGAGATAAAGAGAGGAAAGAAAATTCTGAGAAAGAAGAGGGAGTTAATTAGATGAATGGCAGAACAGGAAAGATAACAAAAAAATAGAAGGCTGTGCTGAAGTAAGAAGAAGATAAATAATAAATAGGGTTGATGAAAGGACATGACAAAACCTTAATTTACAGAATTATCACACAGTAGTCGATCCAGGCTTTGACTTTTTTATGATATAAAGGTCCGAGTAAATACATACATTTTAAAGAAATATTCATACATACACATTTAAAAAAAGTTTTCCAAAGTCAATTAATCTAGTTTAGCTGCAACCTTCAAAGTACAGTGTATACCTGAATGTTTTTTTCTGATGTTTATAATTAGTTTGTATAACACAACTCAAAGACAAAATAATGTTTAATTATATTAATTTAATTTGATGTTGAAAATAAAATACAAAATTTAACAAGGGTTCCACAGGCTATGGAGCGCTGCGTAACCAATAAATACATGGATCTAGTCTCTGTGGATTTAAGAAGGGAGGAGACTAGGTTTAGGTTTACTCATTTTAATATACAAAAATAATATAAAAATGAAATGACAAATACATAAATAATTAAACATCTGAGTTAAATTAATTTAGAAGATTTAGTAAAAATTAACTCAAATATCAGAGTTAAATTAACTCAAATATTGAGTTAAATTTAAATTTTTTAGTTAAATTAATTAAGAAAATTTAGTTAATTTAACTCAAATATTCAAGTTAAATTAATTATATATTAGAGTTTGAGCATGTTAAAGCCCTCAAAAAGCCAATTAATTTGCCTAAATAAATAATAATAATAATAATCCTAACAATTTCATTTGGGCCTCATGTCTGTCAGTGCCTGTCAGTGCTCAGGCCCTAAAAATGAACAGATTTATATGCTGACAGGATTTCTCACATGGTACCTGAGTGACTGACTGGCCCCACCCTCCTGCAGAAACAAAGAAACGTAACAACACAACCCTGTACCGCTTTTGTCTCCTTAAATGTAGTGCTGTGAATGCAGGATTTATAAAGTGTAGCAGAAACTCTTGCACATCTCTTGAAATAAATTCATCCCTATAGTTGCATTTAGACATGCACTCAAACTCCAGAGATTCTCCGCACCTTCACTGGAGGAGGTGCATGTGTGAACGCAAATGTCTGCGTGAGAGCCTTCATACTATTCTAATAATCTAGGACTTTCTCCACCTTGTCCCCTGGTAAAAAATGTGGGGGGGTTGACGCTTCTGACACGCGACTGATGCAAAAATGAAAAAAAAACAGAGCCACACACATACAAAGACGTCAAGAGAGTTTCTGGTGATAAGAGCTGACGATGGTGTCAAGGTGCTGTTAACAAAAACACATGATCTCTACAGAATTCAGTTTTGCTAATTTGAAAAGTTCTTACTGTGTGCAGATTTTCAGTGTAATTATTCTTGAAGTTTAACGTTTTGGTCAAATTGTTTTCTTTTCTCTTCAAAATCAGTTTTTATGACTCATACTGAATGTTTCTTAACTTGTTTGTAAATTGTAGAGCTCCTATATACCTATTCATCCCTGCAGCAGGAGTCGTGTCGTGAAACATCTGTGGATAAGTTGCTACATTGGGCACAAACACTGTGTGGTGACGTATTTAATGAATGGTGGCCTCTATAGCCTGTCAGTCAAGTTGACGGTTATTGTGAAATCAAAGTGCACCTGCATCGATAAAAAACAAAAACAGAAATAATGAAAGACAAAAGGGAGAAAGGGACATTGTGATAGAGAGGCAAACGCTGGATTCATGTTTGTTTTGTCCAACTCTTCATTCAGCAGCCAAATTACAGTAGGAGATGCCAGACACACACACACACACACACACACACACACACACACACACACACACACACACACACACACTCATATAGATGCACCATATATCCAAACTCCTCCTCTCTTTTTGCACACACTCCTTGCATATATTTTTTTCCCAACGTGACTCATTGAAGTGCTGAATCTGGGTGAGCCACTTCTCTTCTTCAGTGTGAGTGTGTGCAGTGTGTGTGTTCGAGTGCTGCAGTGGTTTGTTAGTCAGGTTGCTCAACAGAGAGTAATGGTTGGCAAGAACAAGAGGCAGAGGAGAGGAGAGGAGAGGAGAGGAGAGGAGAGGAGAGGAGAGGAGAGGAGAGGAGAGGAGAGGAGAGGAGAGGAGAGGAGAGGAGAGGAGAGGAGAGGAGAGGAGAGGAAAGGAGAGGAAGTGGAGAGGCGATGAGAGACCTTAATAATTCAGCTCCTGGCATAAATTGCTGAAACTGAAACGACTGCAGATTTCTTTTGAGCTAAACTTCCACTGAACTTTTCAGTGTTGTCGTTTGTTTGCAGTAAAACAGGGGACATGTGTCAAATACTTATATTTGCTGGAAGCTTGCAGGAAACTTCATGGGATACAGTGGGATGTTTTTGATGATAAATATAAGTATATATATATATTAATATATTCATAGTCTTGATTGGAAGAAAACAAGTGCTCATTAATACAAGTCAAACATTGTGTTTGAATCAGACTCAGCATTTAAATTCAGAGTTATTTCCTGTTACGTACGTAGTGTGTTTGTGATTTTGAATTTTAATTAAGCACAGCTAGGACACATCTGAAATAACACATAACAGCAGTTAAATGAATAATTCAAACATATATATATATATTAACCTGGTCGGAAGATCGCATCGCAAGTTTTCTAGCTTCACTCTCCACCATAGACTGTTTATACAGTTGTTACAGAACTCTGGACACAACATAAAAAAAAATCAAATAATTCTGAAGTAGGTCCAGATCATTAACACAGGACAAGAAAACAGCCCATTCCAAACAGGAAGGTTAAGAACGGGCATAGCAACAACTGAAATGACACATGTGACTGTTGCCTCTTCATCATCATGACACTGTAGGTGGTTTTCATCTCTTTATCATTATTCATGATGCTGCAGTAATGGCAGAGTATTAATAGCCCATGTTTGGGTCAGAAAACATTCGTCATCTTGTCACAGAAGACTATAAGAAGACGTTACCATGGCAACTTCACAAGTGTTCATTCAGACGTGCATTATTCAAGTCACACTGCATGAAAAGAAGCGTTTGTGTCAATCTGTGTCGCAGAGAAGTGTTGGCACATCCTTCGGTTAACGACTTTCACACGTATCTGCAGGCAGCAAAGGAAACGCTCAGGGTTCCTGCAGTTGTCAAGCCTGTGAGCTGTTGAGATTTGACCCCCCCTGCTCCAACTCCTAGAGGACGCTTTCACATGCAAATGACAATGCTCTGAGCTTCACAAATGCAAATCAGTTTCCCTGAGAGCAGATAACAACAATGTGTAAGAGGCACCAACAAACTATCTGGCTGAGTAAACCAGGCTTAAAATAAATATTAAACCTGAAATTTTAAATTGTTCTTAAGTAAGTAAGTGTGCTATAATGAATTATATTGTATACCACGAACAAAGGTCAATGCAGTCAAAAGAAATGAAACAATGCACTTTATTTCAAATTTTTATTGTCATCCAAAACAATCCTAAATCTCAACAACTGTATAGAGTGGCATGATTACAGTCACTTTTTCAATTGTGCTGGTTAAATGCACAGAGGAAGTGTAAACCACACCTCTACCAGCAAATAAATGATGCTGGGTATGATCATCTGTGTCCTGTAAGCTCCAAACTTCTACTGGCTTTCCATAAAAATATCTGTCCTCCCAAAATACTGGCATCAAATTCACATGTCAATGGCAAACTAAGCTGTTCCATGAATTATAAATGGTACATTTTCACCACTACTTTCAAAATTGCTATGAAACATTCATTGATTTAATGATTTATTTTTTCAGTGTAATATTTAATCCCCCATGGACTGCACAGTGACAAAACACAGCAGCCGGCTGTTTGGATACAACATACATCTCCACTCAGTTTGATTATTATTTTAAATATAAAGGAGACACAATATAGAGCTTAAATTCCTTCATAATTTGAACTTCAATTGTCTAATTGTTGTTATTAAACTTTCTCAGTATTCCATTAAAACAGTCAACACTTTTATCCAAAGCGACTTACAATAAGTGCATTCAACTATAAGGTTACGAACACAGAACAGCATGAGTGAATCATGTGTGTAAATTTACTAAACACCACAAAAAATAAACCTGGCCTCAGTCAAATACTTATCCCACGAAGTAACCGCTGCTCACGTCACCCGCTCGCGTCATCAGCTGATGGACTCGTCCAATCAGAGCCTCGTAAACGCCGTGCAGCAGCGTCGAGTGTCCCGCAGACAGGAAGCGGGTCGTGTTTAGCTTGTCCCGTACGAGTGACTCTGTTCTCGGGGTAAATAACTTGCTGAAGTTGACACGACGCTGTTCCCTGGAGGAGAATATGAGTGCGTGTGGAGGCAGAGCCGCGGGCCCGGTGTGGACGAGTCGAGGCGGAGAAGACGGGCGCACAGTCCCTGAGTTACGGTGAGCTAGAGACGCCATGCTAACCACTAAGCTAACTGGTACATCTGAAAGCATGTCCGCCACTCTTTGGGATAGCGAGAAAGTTGCTAAAATACGAATACAGCATCGAGTGCTGGAGCAGATCTAGTGCATGTGTAAATATGTATGAATTACTTAGATGTAACAGTTTGTTCTCGTTAAGTTTTTTCATCAACGTGACTTTTTTCTGTATGTTTTCACAGCCTCAGCCCCCCCCCACACACACACAAACAAAGAGGCGTTAGGCTGAGACGCTGAAAGTCCGGATTTAAAGTGCAGAAAATTAAGCCATTGAATGTAAGTAACTGTTTATGAATTGTTTTGGTGTTTTTTTGCTGTGGATCTTCCAACGGTGATGCAGCGCGGCTATTTCCGTTTATAAATAATAAAGTCATGTTACATGTGGTGTTTTCCAGCTGCCTGTCCATGACGTACAAAGACACACTATGAGCCAGTATGATCCGACCAGACCTTACATCAGCATTGAGGAGTTGTCGGAGAAGAAAGAGGGTAAGGTTATATTCATTAAATAATTTTCCAGTTACATGTAAAGGTGTATGTTGTCATTGAACTGTGCTAATTTTACTGAATGTGTTTACAGCTGATTGAAGCGGGACAGATGACATGGATCCATCCTTCCACAGCCAGGAGCACACCGACCTGTGTCCCACACTTCATATAAGACTGGAAGCTACACTGGATCTCACAGCTACACACCACAGACGTCTACACACTGGAGAAGATTCAGACAGTCCCACAAAGAAGTCATGACCCAGAGGCTGCAGAGAAACATTTCAAGCCTCACCTGAGATTTTGTACAATATTTTTGCTGTATGTAAATAAAGCTTTCACTCCACATATACCTTGTTCACATTTGTTCCCTGTACAATATGTTCACCTATAGCATCAAGCATCACATGAATGTTTAGTTTTAATTAACTGCAGTGCTTTTGGTAAAGGCTTACTTATAAATAATAATAAATATTAATATATACATTTTTATTATAAATATTGTGTGGGAGGGGCTTACCCCACGTGCGGAATGCTGTGACCCCACGTGTGCACTGCAATGACCCATAAGGTGACCAATAGCAACACTTCTACCAGCCAATCACGAGTGACATTAGTTTCAAGGGTCTGTGGTTTCCTCCAATGGTGAGTAGAGAGAGGTTCTAGCCAGCGGCTGGACTCCGATTCATATGCTAATTAGATCACACGTCGCGATCGGTCCGCGCGGCGGCGCGAGCCCCCCCGCGGCTCTCTCCTTTGTTCTCCAAATCCCCCTTAAGGTCCGCAAACGCCGATAGACCCACCTTGTCTTCACTGGCGAACGCCGAGGTAACATCATGGAAACAGTTGGTTACAGCAGGGGATTAGGCCTGTCCGTAGAGGTTCACTGTGACAATAATACTGCTTTTCGTCTAGTGTCAAACAGGAAATTGTTATTAAGGTATATGTGTGCTCTAGGTTTTCAGATGATAAGATTGACTCTATGTTTTCACACAAACCCTCCTGTCAGTTTGTTTCATTAGTCATATGTTTGTGTAGTTTTAACTACCTGATCTTACACCTCTTCTGCCACAAACTAAAAACACACTCTTCTGACTATACCTTGAATACAATTTTAAAACTAACAATTAAGTAGCACTGACATGGCACTTACTTATAGCACTTTCTTGATTCTTGTTTTTCTGGGTTTGTATCCTCATGGTTGAATGCACTTATTGTAACTCGCTTTAGATAAAAGCGCCAGCTAAATGAAATGTTATAATAATCTGTATTGTGTGTTTCACTGCTGGATTTGTTTCTCAAAAGACTTAATACATAAATGGTATGAGGTAATGATCCTGTGCTTAAAGGGATAGTTCACTGAAACCAGAAATTACACTGTTTCAAGTCCAATATGAATGTTGGGGCTTCTGGACACCTGGATGACACCATAGGAGCAGTATGGAGGCATGTTGTGTTAAAAAAACATTATAATGATCCTCAGTTGTATTGGATTCTGCTGTAACACTGCTTACCCATGAATATCCAAAAATGTTTTTAAACTATAGTTCTCTCAACTAAAACTTTGCAGTGCCGTGGACTTATGTTTTCAGTCTAAAAGAATACACACATTCCAGTTCATTATGTTTAATGTTTTAAGTACTTTTAACTTAGATACATGAATAGAGATGAATAGTTATGTGAAGTTAGACCAACTTAAGATAGAACCTTGGGGGAACTTAATACTTTAGGTTGACACAACACGTAAGCCATTAAGTTGAGTAAACTCAAAACAGCTTTGCAGATGTTTGCTTTACTTTTTAAAGTTTGCTCAACTTGTATTTTTTACAGTGTATAATGGCAGTTAAGTTATTGGCTTTATAAAGGTTTGCACCAAATGTTTATCAATTGTTCATAATAAATAGATAATTGTAAGCTATAGATCATCACAACAACTTTATTCAGCTTTTCTTTTTTTACAGTGTGTTCATCATCACAAAAAAACAGAATGAATTACATCACACTAATGATGATACAATGTTGGTATAGTAATATTAAACAATAATATTGCTGGGTCTAACCACTAGTTTCAGTCTCATCCCTCCAATCTGCCTCCACACCTGCTCTTCATCAGACTCTTCTTCACGGATACTTCACCTGGATGCAGTATTTAAAGACAGATCACTTCCTTGTCAGAAAATCATAATACCTTGTGGTATTGACTCTTTGGTTGATCCTTATACCAGTTTATCAGCCAACTAACCCTGTCTTGCCCGTCACCACCTCACTCAGTTCCTATCCGATCAGCCGCCTCATCAGCCGCACCATACTTCCCTGAACTCACTGAAAAATTCCTTGAAAATTCCTTTCAGACTCCCTTTGCTTTGTCACTCTGGACTTTCTTCTGGTTTGCCTCATTACTGGTTTGATTGTTGTCAGCCCAATTCCCAGGTCATTACCTGTACAGCCCATTCTTACTACTACTACAACTGTATTAACATTGTATCTGTGATTAGTTCTGCAAATTGAGGTGAGCCTGTTTCTCATTAGGCATCTGTTAGGTGAAGAGAAGAAGATATACAGGTTGATGTTAAAAATGTTTTAGATGAGGATTGCACCAGTAGTTAATCATAGGCATGCCCCATAATAGTATGTAAATCGGGGGTTTATCCTTTACTTCTTGGTTCAGTGATTCTGTAAGTTGTGAAACACAATCTCGTCTGTATCTGTGACTAAACTAAATGAAATGAAGATGCATGGGCAAATGATTGAGTGCAGAGTAAGTGAAGAAGTGTTACAGTTAATTACAGTAATGAAATCATTGCTTAATAAGCACATGTAGTGAGTGGGGGACTTACATAATTCAACCTCCGCACTCAGTATGTGTTCGCACCATTGTTTACGTAATGCGTTCGGCGTCAGGCTCCTGCGTGGGTGATGACGTCGACCCCCGTGCATGCCGGGTGGCGTGAGGACGTCAGGGGCCCGGCGCGACGGGAACGTAATGACGTCCGGGACCCCGGGGCATGCTGGGGTATTTAACGCCATCTTGTTTGTTTTGATTTTGATGCTAACTGATGCTAAATAAACGGAGCACCACTCGTGTTCCAGACTAGATGGAAGTTGTGATGTGATTTATCTCAATTTCCACACTGGTGACCCTGACGTTCGTTTGATTGACGTTTTTCACAAACGGGACCTGACCATGGCTGTGCACGCTGTGGCCCTCAAACTCCCCGAATTCTGGGAAGCATCAGCTTCAGCATGGTTTGCCCAGACGGAGGCGCAGTTTGCCCTGCGGGACATAACAGCTGACACAACACGTTTCTACTACGTTGTGTCAGCTCTTTGAAGTTCAACAGCATCCCGGGTGGTGAGTCTGCTGAAACACCCTCCAGCTACGGACAAGTATGAGGCACTCAAAGCTCACCTGTTAAAGACTTTTGAACTGTCAGACGCTGAGAGAGCCAGCAGGCTTTTCTCCCTCCAAGGACTGGGGGATAGCAAACCATCTGAGCTCATGGACCATATGCTGGATCTCCTGGGGGAGCACAGCCCCCATTTTCTTTTCACCCAGCTTTTCCTGCGTCAGCTGCCTTCCCAAGTCAGAGCTGCGTTGGCCAACACCACAATCACCGACTGTAGACAACTGGCTGAAGAGGCTGATACATTTTTTGTGGCGAGTCAAGAGCGCTATGTAATGGCCGCGTTTCTGGCACCGCACGGCGATCCAGTGACCATGGAGGATTCCACACTCATCGCAGCAACCTCTTCTCGTCGGCAGCGGTCTTCAGGTCGGCAGCAACCTTCAGGCCCCCAACAGTCTTCTTCAGGCTTGTGCTTCTACCACGAGAAGTTTGGACCGAAGGCTTATAGATGTCGGCCGCCCTGCAGGTTCGGCGGGTCGGGAAACGCCAGGGCCGGCGCTCAGTAGTGGCCATGAGTGTCGGCCACGTCGGCAGGCTGCTGTTTATCCGGGACAACATCTCCGGACGACGTTTCCTGTGCGACACGGGAGCACAGAGGAGCGTCCTGCCTGCATCCCGTTTGGATATGGTGACCGACAGCCACGGGCCCCCGATGGAAGCGGCTAATGGGACCCCCATCCGCACGTATGGACTGAGGTACGTTGAGTTGTGTTTCGGGGGGCATCGGTTTGGCTGGGATTTTGTCACGGCAAAGGTCGCCGTTCCCCTCCTTGGCGCTGATTTTTTGTGTGCCCATGGACTGTTGGTGGATGTAAAGAACCGCCGTTTGATCGACGCCGTCACGTTCTGTTCTTATACGTGCACACTCGGCGGGGCTGGCTCCATGGGACTGTCTAGCATGCTGTCCACACCGGATGACTTCCACCGGTTACTGGCTAGCTTTCCATCACTCACTCAGCCCACTTTCTCCGCGTCTGCCGTGAAGCATGGTGTGGAGCACCACATCGCCACTACTGGTCCACCCGTCTACGTCCGTGCTCGCCGCCTCGACCCGACCAAGCTTGCCGTGGCTAAGGCCGAGTTTTCCAACATGGAACGCCTGGGAATAGTCCGCCGATCCGACAGCCCGTGGGCGTCACCTCTTCACATCGTCCCCAAGCCTGGTGGTGGCTGGCGCCCATGTGGCGACTACAGGCGGCTTAATGAGGCAACAACACCTGACCGATACCCAGTCCGGCACATACAGGATTTTTCAGCACACCTGGCCGGGATGGTGATTTTTTCTAAGGTAGACCTCGTCCGGGGCTATCATCAGGTGCCTATGCACTCACTGGACATTCCAAAAACAGCGGTGATTACGCCGTTCGGGCTTTTTGAGTTCCTAAGGATGCCGTTCGGACTTAAAAACGCAGCCCAAGCTTTTCAACGCCTCATGGACTCTGTTTTACGTGACCTGCCTTTTCTTTTTGTGTATTTGGACGACATTCTGGTTGCAAGCACGTCCGAATCTCAGCACCGGTCGCACCTCCGAGTGCTTTTTGAGCGGCTCAACCAACATGGCCTGATTGTTAACCCTGCTAAGTGCCAGTTTGGTCGCTCCACCATTGATTTCCTGGGACACAGAGTCACTAAGGATGGCGCAGTCCCTCTCCCATCAAAGGTGGAGGCGGTCACACGTTTTCCACGCCCGCTCACCGTGAAAGCCCTGCAGGAATTCCTCGGCATGGTGAACTTTTATCATCGGTTCATCCCTCGAGCCGCTCAGCTCATGCAGCCCCTGCACGAGGCCTTGAAAGGCAAGCCCATGCACGCTGTGGACTGGACTGAGGGCAGGGATAAGGCTTTTGCTGACACTAAGGCAGCCCTTGCGCACGCCGCTATGCTGGCACATCCTTCTGCCACAGCCTCCATCGCCATTACCTCAGACGCCTCGGATTACGCTGTCGGGGCTGTCTACGAGCAGTGGGTAGGCGGGGCCTGGCAGCCGCTTGCTTTCTTCAGTCGACAACTGCGCACCAACGAGCGGAAATACAGCACGTTCGATCGGGAGCTGTTGGGTCTCTACCTCGCCATCAGACACTTCCGTTTCCTGCTGGAAGGTCGACACTTCACCGCTTTCGTCGACCACAAACCGCTGGTTTTCGCCATGGCCAAGGTGGCTGAGCCGTGGTCCGCCCGCCAGCAACGTCATCTGTCCTACATCTCCGAGTTCACCACGGATTTACAGCACGTGGCCGGTAAGGACAACCAGGTGGCGGACTGCCTGTCACGGGCTGTGGCAGGAGCAGTCCATCTTGGCCTGGATTACGGCCGCATGGCAGCGGACCAGACCACAGATCCAGACTTACACCCTCTGAGGACCTCGACTACAGGTTTGAGGATAGAGGACGTCGTGTTTGGGGAGGCTGACACCACGCTCCTGTGTGACGTCTCCACAGGCAGGCCTCGGCCGATCGTGCCCACGGGATGGAGACGCCGCGTTTTTGATGCCATCCATGGCCTCTCCCATCCTGGGTCAAAAGCGTCGCAGAGACTGGTGGCGGCGAAGTTTGTTTGGCACGGCCTCAAAAAGGACGTTAGAGACTGGGCTGCCACTTGTCTGGAGTGCCAACGGGCCAAAGTGCACCGACACACTAAAGCCCCGTTAGAGTTGTTCCCGGTGCCAGAGAGGCGGTTTGATCATGTCAACGTGGATCTGGTTGGCCCTCTACCCTCCTCTCATGGTTTCACCTACCTGTTCACCATGGTTGACAGGACCACCCGTTGGCCTGAGGCTGTGCCACTGACATCGCTGACATCCGTGGATATGACACGGGCATTTATCGGCACCTGGGTTGCCCGCTTCGGCACCCCTTCGGACATATCCTCTGACCGGGGTGCGCAGTTCACGTCTGAGCTGTGGAACACGGTGGCCCAGAGCATCGGAGTGAAACTCCACCGCACGACTGCATATCACCCGCAGGCTAACGGTCTCTGTGAGCGGTTCCATAGGTCGATGAAGGCTTCACTTCGGGCTGGCCTCAAAGACTGCAACTGGGTCGACAAGCTCCCGTGGGTGATGCTGGGCATCAGAACTGCACCAAAGGAAGACCTGCAATCCTCATCCGCGGAGCTTGTCTATGGCCAGCCTCTGCGGGTCCCAGGGGATTTTGTTCCTACCTCCAACGTCCCTTGGTCTGCGGCTCCCCAGCGGGCCACGCTACTGGACAACGCAAGGCTTTTCGCACCTGTCCCTACTTCCCGGCACGGCCTCCCTCAGTCGCACATCCCCGCTGGGCTTCAGAAGGCGGAGTACGTTTTTGTTCGCCACGACGCTCACAGGGGACCACTACGGCCGCCCTACGAGGGCCCATTTGGCGTGTTGGAGAAGGGGGACAAACATTTTGTGGTGGACATGGGAGGCAAACCGGAGCGACTCTCCATTGACCGCCTCAAACCAGCTCATCTGGACGTGGCTAAGCCCGTTGAAGTAGCCCAGCCCCCACGACGCGGGCGGCCTCCAGTTATGCATCCACCCCCTGTTCCCCTTCTCATCAAACCTCCCACACTCCATGCCCCACACTCCTGTCAAGGCGGGATACCTGCCACAGTAGTGTCTCCTCCACCCCCTCCAAAACACAGTCGTTTTGGCCGGTTAATACAACCACCTGTTTGGTGATATTTTTTGTCTGCTATGGTGAATTCTGGGGGGACGTGTGTAGTGAGTGGGGGACTTACATAATTCAACCTCCGCGCTCAGTATGTGTTTGCACCATTGTTTACGTAATACGTTCGGCGTCAGGCTCCTGCGTGGGTGATGACGTCGACCCCCGTGCATGCCGGGTGGCGTGAGGACGTCAGGGGCCCGGCGCGACGGGAACGTAATGACGTCCGGGACCCCGGGGCATGCTGGGGTATTTAACGCCATCTTGTTTGTTTTGATTTTGATGCTAACTGATGCTAAATAAACGGAGCACCACTCGTGTTCCAGACTAGATGGAAGTTGTGATGTGATTTATCTCAATTTCCACACACATATCTTTCAGTTCTAAGAATTTATTGAGCAAAAGCAGTTTTTTAGAATTCAAACTGAAAATCATGCTGAGTCAAATAGGATAATTCAGTCAGTAAAAGACAAAAACGTTGTACAATGTATACTATACTCATGGCGTAGTGTTTGAATAGTTGACTTGCATAGCATGGTGTCAGTGTGTGCTTGTTGATGATTCAGCCGTCAACCGGCCAAGACCTGGAACCAGGTTAACAAACTAAGCAGGTTCGCCAATGAAAAGATCGGCGAAATAACAATGATATGGCAGTCAACAGCATTGCAGAAAGATGACTGGCAGGCAGGTTTCAGGCCGGGCAGGCAAACTATCCCGGAGGCAGATAGTTATCTGAGGCAGGCAAAGACACAGGATGTCAGCAAACCAAAGGAGAACGGGATACAAAAAACAGAGAGAGACTACTCAGTAGTATCTGTATAAACCAGTGTTCTTAAACTGCTTCAGGTGATTAGTGAGAATCAGCTGCGGGTGTTCCAGGGATCTGCAGAGTAGAAACCACGCTCACGCCCAGATTGCCATGCCAATCACTGTCACTTAAACCAGACTTGCAATCTGAGTTCATTCGTTCTTATTCATACTCACACACGCACACACACACAAGGGAGGAACAGCCAGGGTGCAGACCGAGTGGTGTTGTCCAAAATGTTGTTGTGCATTCACCAGAAATGATGATCCCAGCATGTGACCATGATTGTCAACTGCTGAAACAGCTGAGGGCTAAAGGCCGGAGCATGCTTCTGCGTTTTCACGGGTAGATTTGTGGTTATTTTGCAAGATTTCATACTTACATATATGAGCATTTTATCACATCTTGATTTGCTTCGTCAAACATTCAGGAAGTTCTGGCTTGGCCAAGTGGTAGGGCTAAGGGAGGGATTGGGACAGGGTATTACTCTCTTCTATTGTTAACAAGGTTGTTTTGCTTTGACCTGGGACTGATAAGTTCAGACAGGAATCTTCACTGCTGTAACAATTCAATTTCCTCTCTTGTGGATCAATAAAATGTGATTTCAGGGGACAAAAAGCTTTCTATACAAGTTCAGTTGACCCTATGGCTGAAATAGAGTCTTAACAGCACAGTGGGATGCAGCAGAGTGCAGAAGATACGATCAATCCCACTGGTTGATTCAAAGAGTGGAGAGAGCAATAGAAAGCCAGAAATCCTGAATCAGTGGAGGCTGTCAGCTAAGATTACAGTTATTTTACAGTTCAGGTTTCATGCTCACTGAATCTCCACTAAATTGACTCAGCCTTTCGCCACCAATAGACAATTGTAAACTACATGAATGCACTATAATACTGTACAAAGGA
Organism: Limanda limanda; assembly: GCF_963576545.1. Classification (NCBI taxonomy): domain Eukaryota; kingdom Metazoa; phylum Chordata; class Actinopteri; order Pleuronectiformes; family Pleuronectidae; genus Limanda; species Limanda limanda. Next base: position 11,607,456 of record NC_083641.1, read on the forward strand.
TGATATTTAAGGAATGGAGGGAAATGAGACTTGAAGTTCCTGATTAAATTCGTTTGACCATTTCTTTGTTTGTTAAAAAAAAAGTAATGTAATGTTTTTATTACTGATCACTGCCTTTCACAAAGATCAATGAAATGCAGACGTGAATTATTTTGACATCCACAATACTGGGAGGGTTACGCTTGACTCTGTACCCACATGTGCCAATTAGATTTGACATGTTTTTTACGGTTACGGTGCATGATCCCTTTTATGAAAGACAGATATCAGATTACCAGAATGACAAGCGTGAAACTGTGCGTGAACATTTCTGAATGTTTCCATATAATTGACCTTTTCTTGCTGCCAAAATAACCTACATGGCTTGAAAAACGATTTTTTTTTTACAATCTGCCATCTATAAGACAGAGATGGATGTGCGGTTACCAGGCTACTAGGTTGACGCACAATGTTACAGCATCAGAGCAGAAGGAGGCTATGACGGGCCCTTGGATTTAATCAGGTACAAGAGGCACCTGCATTCGTCCCCGGTAATGGTCTTTTTTAGTTTTGGCCAAAGGTATTTGTTGGTGCCACTGTGATATAGTGGCAATACAACTGATACAATCACGCTTTTGTTCTTGAAAGTCTATTTATCTCGAATCAAATGTCAATCTTAACCTTTTAAATCTGTCAAGTGTTATTTCCCGACTTTTTCACAACAAGAAAAACCAATAAACAACTTAAAATACTCACCAAAGTACACCTTTATGCAAACCCCACATATTGTATAGGCTGTAGTCTTTCATTATTACCATGTAATTGTGTTTGAGCTATACATCTTTTTTGTTTACTGGTGACAAGATGAAGAGGAGGGGAACGGATGAAGGACAAACCAGTGATAGAAAAAAATCTCTAGTCTAGGACAGGAGATGATAGAAAGAAGAGAAAGCAGAGAGAGAGAAGAGCAGAGTGAAGGTGACAAGGAAAGAACACAAAGAGAAAGACAGCGAGAGGAAGAGGGACAACGAGGATGGACACGAGGAATAGTTAGCCAGAGGCCTGGAGAGAGAGGAGACAGCTGGCAACACTTTGACACAACAAAGGCCAGAAGCAGGTACAGCTGAAGAAAAACCAGGCTGCTGCCAGAGGGGCGGCTGGGTGAGAGAGGGTGAGGGACAGCGGAGAGAGGGAACAAGAGAAGGGGGCGTAGTGATGTGTGTGAGAGCGATGGACACAGGAGAGACTGTGTGTTGGGAATGTGTTGGCAGGGTGGCACACTTTCCAGAGGACACGCAGAACATAACTGTAAGCAAAACTGAGATCCAAGTTCAGCAGAAGGGCAAGAAAAGAAGAGGACAAAGAAAAGAACAATACAGACACAATATGAGGGAAAAAAAAGACGCTTTGAAAATGTGATGAAATTGAAAAAAGAAATGTTTTAGCATGAGGTCAGTTAAATGTACAATGGTAAACATGCAGAGTTACACATGCCAAAAAGAAAAGTTGTTAAAAGAGGATTTTGCGGATCTGGAAATTATTTATGTTAAAACCACATTATTAGATTTTTTTGAGCACTTGGAGGAAATGTAACATGTATTATTACGATAATGTTACAGTGTGAAGTTGGTGGACAGAAATCCCTACAACACATACAGCAGAAGGAGACCAGCATTAGTGTTTTCATGGAGCTGTGTCAATCTGACACACAAATGCTCTAGTTTTTGCTCTGTTTTGGTCTGCACCAGCTCCTGAAGAAATGAATTAACCCATCTGAAATTCTTACTGCTTTTGGTTACTGAAAAGAGTGAGCCAAAACAGTATAGTAGCAAACTAATTTTATGAACCACATTGAACTTCTGAGCAGGACTGCAGATTGTGAGATAATCACATTGACTGAATTTAAACAAGACAATATCTCATGCTAACATTGCTAACACACCGGACACACAACAAATACTGTATATAAACTGTCTATAAAGATGAAGGACATGGTGGCATCACACAAGTGAAGCTAACAAGTATTGCTTGCCCCTTGGTGGCTGGCTAGAGTTTAGGTAAATATACTAAAAATCTTGCCTACTCCATGTTAACAATAAAAAAAAGGTCAAGCAACCTTCAAATCGATTTGAGTAAAACTAGCTTCTGTGACTTTAGGTAGTTCTTATCAGACTTATCAAATAAATCTCCCCAACCAGTACATTTGGTTTTAATCAGTTATTTCAAGCTATTAAAACGGGTTAAAACATCATGATTGAAGCTGAGACTGTATCAGTGGGGCCTTGAAACCGCAGCTGAACAACACGATCACTACATTGCAGTCACTGTCTCCAGATGACATCATTGGCAGCACACAGGACTGGGATATTGTGGCTTTATTTATGGACAGTGAGAGGAAGTGGAGATGTGTCGTCCATCTTTATATACAAGCAAGTCAGCATTAACTGGGAACCTTGTTAAATGTTGCATCTGTTGTTAATGCACATAAACCAACCTTTATTGCTTTGTTTTTGGGCACTACACTAATCAATTCGCCGCAAGGAACAATTTATACGAGGAAAAAAAATTGTAGAGTAAATGATTTTATAGCCAAGAATTTGAGAAACAGCAGTAATAAAGTTGATGCAACTGCAAATTTGATGTCCTTTGATGGACCATTTGCCAAGAAAGAGGTGCAGCATTTTGACATTAATCGGGAGCAAAAACACTTTGGGAAATAGATATTTACCATCAATTTCATCAGAGGGGTGAAGAGTGCTATGTCACAAACATAATTATTTGGTTCAGTTTGCTTATGTTTTAGCAAATATCGTCCCAAAAAGACTGACAGCGTTCTGACTGTGACTAAGCCACAGAGACAGTCACTAATCAGTTCAATAATTAATAAATGTTTGTGCTGCATAAATGTAATCATGATGACTGTGGAGTGTTATGTGTGGAGATATGGACCGGAACGTGCTTGGAGGGTGGATTCTGTGAAAGGAGGAGAGAGCTCGGGGGGATTTTTCCCGAGGACAGCAATTACACATGGCGGCCCTGCAGGCTAATGTCAGGAATTGATTATCTCAGTATGCAACGATTTATCAAGATTGATTTCTTATCCGGCTTGTTGCACGTATACGCTGAAATAATTGCACAATCTGCTCATTACAAGACAGTATATGAGGAAGTCCCAGTAGGATGAGTGAGAATGCTGTAGGTGTGTGTGTGTGCATCCCTTCAATTGCAACCCTTGTTCCAGACAGTGAGGCTTGATGAAAATACATAAAAGTCTCTTCTATGGAGTGTTTCTATAGATGGGCCTATAGCAGCAAACAGTGCATCAAAGCTGTTATCTGATGATAAGTGTTTAAATATTGATCCATTGGGAAATGACAAATCCATGCAGTGCTTCCAGTTAAACAGCAGCACTGACACTGAGTAAAATGTTGTGTACGAATATCAGCATAACGTTCGCATTGTGCTAAAAATGGAGCTTCCTGTTCCTCTTGAGAGGCGTCTGGTTCTGGCAATGATCCAATTTTTAATTGGAGCATTGACATGTATTCTTCATAATTCATTGAGTTGGATGCAGGAAATACACCGTTTAACATGTCAGGGTTCAGAGGAGTTATTTTTCTTGGATGCTCTCTGAACTGCAGAAATCACTGTCATTGACTTTCTATTTTTAGAGCAAACAGAGAAATATTTCTCCATCCTCTGTTATGGGAAAAAACACTTGTTTCACAACTTTAACAGCTTATCTTTGAAAAACATATAGTAATTATCAATATTTGTAAGTTTTGAAACTCACCCTGTCTGCCCTTTCCCATACATATTTCTCCCCTCGGTTTCGTCAATAAGATTTGTTGATATTTATCAGACGTAATGAGGTGGAGAGACGACACTGCATTAATATCCTGTGCTCCCCTGAACGTCTGCAATTCCATGTCAAAACATTAGCGGTGACGAGTTTACTGATCTGCAGAAAGGCCGATGCTCAATTTACGACCTTATCAATAGTCTCCACTTGACAAGCAGAGGAGCACTGCTACCCACTAAGAGACCCTACAGAGCTTTATCCCTCAAACCATTCCGGTTCAAAAGCAGTTTTCCCCACAGCAGCAACCATAATGGACATGCACTATCAAGATTTTGCACTCTACTGTATGTGATATTGCATTTTCCATGTATTTTGTAATGTCATTGTGTGGAGTCCCTAATGTCGATGTCTTTGTCATGTATTATTTTGTGTTGATATGAGCTTTAACAGAAGAACAAGAAGAATGCCACTGTTTGTGTGGTCATTGAAAAATAATTCCGATTCACTCGGCAAACAAAGAGTTCATTACCTTTTACCGAGAAGATTGTGGAGGATACTCTGTGAGTGTGTGTGTGTGTGTTCATTTTCAGGTGTTTCTGTTACCAATGGGACAGACACATATAGAGACATATATACCTATGGAGGAAATTCTGTCAGGTCTATCATAATCAAAATGGGATAGTTTGACACATAAGGGAAACGTCTCATCATTCCTGGAGCAGAATTTAAATAAGTTTTCAACGTGATAAATACCAAAGCAGAAGAATCTAATTAACTGTCCAGTGACTTCATCAGCAAAATCAATGTGTTTGACTATGAGTTTGATATTGATGAAGCACCTCTGCTTACATGAGCAATACAAATCTGTAAATATTGCAGCCGGATGATTAATGTCGTTCATTTCCCGACTGGGTCTTCGGGTACGAGTCTTTGGAAAATTTTTCACGAGACCTGCATTGGCTCAGTAGAGGAGCGCTGGAGATGCGAGGGACGTTCACCGTCCCCCGGAGAAACGAACACTCCGTGCCCCCAGCACAGAAAGACGCGAACCACACTTGTCCACAAGCCATAATGACAGGCCTTGCCACCCTCACTCCACATCCACACCTACTTTACAGTAAAGTAAACCTCTATTAAATACAGTACAACATGACAGTTTGTATGGTTTGAAATTGTCATCTATTATCACACTGGCATTTAATTATCACGGCAAACAATTACACTGCACTAAACTTTAAGTGTTAATGTAAAGTGAAAACAACAAAACCAGTCCGTATGACCCGCTAACAAACGAACACAACTCACGTCTTTCCACACTAAAAACACAGAGCGTTCACCTCTCCGGGAGACAGTGAACGTCCCTCTCATATGAAATACATATGAGGATCAAACATAGTTCTAGTATTTTAAAAGCAAGGTAAAAAATGACCTCAACAATTCTAGTGTAAGCTGCTAGCTAGCAAGATGCAGCTAGCTAGTAAGCAAAATTGCACTGCTTACTAACTAACGTTGATAAACCCAGGTTTACCACACAATTAAAACACAGCTAATTACATTTGAGGATAAACTTGCATAAGAAGTTTCACTGTAGATGTCAAGGCTCCCGTGTTGGCTGAGAAATGCATGTATTTGACCCTTCTATTGAGATCGCGAGTAACTTTTCTTAAAAAATAGATGGTATTCAGAATACAGTTACATTGTTGAAATCAGTGGATTACATGACGGTAAAGCCCCCAGGAAGCAGCTGGAGACCAGGGCTGCAGTAAGAGCGCCCCGTTCCCCGGCCGCGTGAAGAAGCCTCACCGCTACCGGCTCGGGACCGTTACACGCCCGGGTCCGTGGCTCTGAGAGAGTTCCGTCGCTACCAGAAATCTACGGAGCTCCTGATCCGCAAGCTGCGCTTCCAGCGCTGCCCTTGTAGTGCCATGACGTAAAGCGTCGCTTAAAACTGTCAGACTATCCTTCTGTATAAATAACAACTACAAAAGATTATAGATTAAATTTTCATGCGACCATCTTAAATTTGTTAATATTTGTTGATGAAAAAATTGTTTCCATAGATTCTGCATTTTCCTACATTTGTACAGAACCAGCAATGGCTACATCCTCAAATACACCCCTACAACAAGATGATGGTCTGAGGAAATTTCTTCAGAGTCGAGGTATTCCTGAGGAGAATATTCAGAAAATGCTGCAGGATCGTGTAAGTCTCAGAACAGGGAGAGGAAAATTTCAACACAGAAATAAACAATAACAATAGTTTATAGTTTTACTATAGTTGTATTTTTAAGCCAGTCTCTTACACTTAAGTTAACGATGATGTCTTGATGTGTTGTTTTGTTTTAATTACAGATTGATACCTCAGTAGTTGAAGAAATTGATGATGACACTTTGGCTGCCTACATTCCAGCATATGGTGATAGAATTGCTCCAAGGCGGTTCTGTATGGGAAAACAGACAACAGGTGGAGTTGATTCAAAAAGACTGTCCATGTTTGAAAAACTAAAAAGAAAAATGTACACAAAAAGCAACAAAGACAGACGTCAAGATTCTGAGGAAGAGCATTCTAACATGCATCTAAGAAATAATAGAAGGGCCTCAAAGATGACAAGAAAAATAGAGATAGGCTGGATAAATGCTAAGAGACAGGTGAGAAAACGCAATGGTGGAGGAACCAGATATTGATATTTCCAAGACAGCCACAAAGAAAGACATTCTGTCACATGCTAAGGGGCTATTTTTCCCAAATGAGAAATCGATACATGGAAAGTGGGAAGAGTTTAGTCACGATATTGTCGACTTTCAGGAAGCAAACCTTGAAGACAGTATTAGTGTGAGAGAACTCTATGAGGCACATAAATTTGGGGTATTAAGATTTTACCTTTTCACAGAGCATCTGACCAATAGAGAAGACATCACAGAAATGGGAGAGAGAGCTGATAAACAGACCGACGCAGACAAGCAACAAAAAAACACAGCAGAAAATGTTGAGCAGCTGACACAGAAAACACCAGACAGTAAACAGCAAACACACACTGTGGATGAAGATGGGCAAAGTACCAACAAAATGTCAGCGTTAGTCTCTACTGCTTTTGAGATTATTGATCTTACATCTTTGTACAATACATCGGAAGTCATTTTTGGCCCTATGCAAGGTGACGCATTTTTAGGTGTTTTCGATGATACAGTCCCATTTGAGCCTATCCTCCCAATAGAAGACGCACACATAAACACTGACACATTCACCTCAACTCCTATTCATTCTGAAACAGTTCCTGCTGCCCCACCAAGTCCTTCTTTTGAACTTTTGCATGTGACTGTAAAACTTCACAGAGTGAATCTCTTAGAAGAACTGATAACTCAATTCAAGAATGAAGCCATATTAAGCTACTCTGTGAAATTCAGCTTCATTGATGAAGTTGGTGCAGATGTGGATGGTGTGTCCAGGGACGTATATGCTGCATTCTGGACAGAATTTTTAGACTGTGCAGCAGAGGGTCGAGATATGAGGGTGAATGGAGATCTGTTGGTAGAATAATGGTCAAGGGATTGGAGGACCATGGATATTTCCCTTCTCGGCTCGCTCAAGCCTTTACAGCAGCAGTCACATTTGGTGAACATTCGGTCTCACCAGATTTACTGTTTGACTCCCTGATGTTGTATCTTAGTCAGTCTGAGCGTGATCTCTTGTCCACTGCTTTGCAAGAGGCTCTAGTTGGTGATGATGAAGATGAGTTCCTTGATCTTATGGATCGCATGGGAGTAAGAACAGTACCAACACAAGAAAACTTGAAAGCTGTGCTTCTTCAAGTGGCCCACAAGCAAATAATCCAGCAACCGAAATATGCACTAGATAACATTGCAGCAGTCGCAGGACCAACTCTCAGGAAGTTCTTCCCCAGTGTGACGCAGCCTGACTCGGTGCTGTGTCAACAAAGAGGGAGACGGACGAGGGATTTAGGAATAGGCACCCTCTCTTCTGCCCCCTCCTGCTCAGATGCAGGTTCAGGCCCCGACTCTGCACGGCCCATAGCCCGTGTCACTGCACAGGCAGTAAACACCCCAGGGAAGCGCTGAGCACTCTCATCGGGTTCTCCTGTAACACAGGATGAGGATGTCACTAATGGGGGAATGGGATTTGGCTGAGTTCCCGCCCACACACGGCTACCTGCCAGGTCATTTCCCACTATGACCTCCACGCCCTCAATGGGCAATGCCGGCCGCACGCCCATGACCACCTCACCTTTGACCAACCCACAGTTGAACACCATCTTATGCAGTGGGACAGGGAACACACTCAAACCCATACCTCGCATCAAAACCTGGTCCCTTGTATCAGAATCTCCAGAAAAAGGTAAGACAGAGCTCACTATGTATGAATTAAAAGCCCCAGTGTCCCTCAGAATCTTTACCGGTACAGTGATGTCACTCCCCACAAGTGACACGAAGCCGTCCGACAAGAACGCAGAGAAATCAGACCCCAAACTGCCTTTCACTCCAGATTGCACCTGTTGACAGGGAGAAACAGAATTGTCTCAGAAGAGTCAACAGAACCAGCAAACAGTGCTGGTGTAACCTGTCCCCTACCGCTTCCACGTTTAGTTTTTGGACACTCCCCTTTCCAATGGCCCTTGCCCCCACAGTAATGGCATGTGTTTGAGTCAAACTCCATCTGACCACGTGTAGCAAATTCTGATCTACCTGAGCGAGGACTAAATGCTTCCCTCCCTGTACCTGCACGAAACATACTGCTTCCCCCCCTGTACCCAACATCACGAGAACAGAGCTCACGGTTTTCCCTGTGGGTAAGCACATACTCGTCTGCCAGTACAGCAGCCTCTGCAGCAGTCATCACTCTACGCTCAGTGATATGAACAGCAATGTGGCTAGGGATGGAGATCTTGAACTGTTCCAGCACAATCAAGTCACACAAAGCTTCATACGTGTCAACTTTCAGGGCGGCACCCCACCGAGTGAAATGAGAAACCAGCTCCCTGGCAAACTCCACATGCGTCTGTTTAGCCGATTTCTCCCACGTACGGAACTTCTGGCGATACGCCTCAGGCACTAACTCATACGCCCTTAACACTGCAGCCTTGACATTAAGATAAACTCTACTGTCCGCGACAGTGAGAGCAGAGTAGGCTTCCTGTGCTTTACCTATTAAAACACACTGTAAAAGTAATGTGCTGTCAGTGTCTGACCAGTTTCTACTTTCGCTTACCCGCTCAAAAAGCAAGAAAAAAGTCTCGAGGTCCTGTTCATTAAACTGAGGAACCAAACGCAGATCCTTGGCAACATCAAACCCATGACCAGGGGCAGGATGACCACGCTGGCCTACACCCATAGCTACAGCAGGCAACCTACGCGCCTCCAGCTCAAGTCTTTTACCCTCAACCTCTTGTTTTACTCTCTCAAGAGCCACTCTCTCTCTCTCCATCTGCAACAAAAGCAACTCCTTGTTCTGGTCAAAAGAAAACCTAGCTTCCATAGCAACAGGTAAATCAGCAGCAGCATAAGTTTCTGTGATAATCCCTGCTTCTACCAAATGCGTTTTTATGCTAAACATAATGCCCTCTTTCGACCTCTTATCCCCAACCTGCGCATGATAATGCTCCACGATTTTCAACAGCTGGTCTCTAGAACAGCTGTTCAACAACTCCTCCGAAGGAGCTCTAAGAAAATCCTCCACACCGGCCATCAGAACAATCTGTCAACACAATCAGAAAACCACAACGCCACTGAGCTCACAGCCTTGCCAGTCAACCGGCGCTACCGAGGCCTGTCAATCTAACTGCCTACCCAAAATCTAAATAAGCTCCCCCCCTAGTCTTCAGGCGCTTCTGTGGCGGGCTCTTTAAAACACCAAGCCCGATAGTCCGGTAAGGCAACCAGAAACTGGCGACCTCACGCCGCAACTACGGAGTGTCCCCGAGCAAATGCTACTAACCACTCCACGCCACATTAACCACCCCCCAAACGAATTCCAAAGGGAAGACGCTCTTCTCCTACCAGGGACAGAACACAGCAACTTACCACTGACGTGACTACAAAACAACAGATCTCAGCGGCACACAACCGATAACAACATAGCCCTTCAACCAGCACAACTGCCCGTCTACACAATCCACGATACACAATGCTTATTCAAATACCAAAACTACTCACCGCACTCGTCGCTCTCCCAAACAACCACCACTCACAGCCACTGCTGCTACCACTACTAAACACTAACCTCTGACGTCACACTCAAAAGGTTAAACACAATTGGACGAGCCCCCATGTGACGCAGCCTGACTCGGTGCTGTGTCAACAAAGAAGGAGACGGACGAGGGATGAACAAAAACAAGTATTTATTATGACACTAAGGTTTTACAAGCCAAAGTCAACAGCCGAGTGAAGTACAGCCGTCTGCAGCCGGGAAGGGATTCCGAACCGGAAGAGCAGTCCTGATATAACCAGCCCGCACACAGCTGTGGCTCATCAGCCTGATGACCCATCACTCCACCAGGACACCGGAAAGAGAGAAGACCGCTAGTGGAGTGGAGGGTCGTCACACTAGTGTGCTTGAAATCCGTAAGATGTACGATGATCTTAGACCAACAACGCGAAAGGTGTTAAAGCTGATCACGGCCTCTCCAAATACACCATCAGAGAACCAAAGTTTGCGGTTTTTACATCAGTACATTAGGGGATTGGATGAAATAGGCCTCCGGAAAATATTAAGATTTATGACTGGGTCAGATGTCATCTGCGTTAAGAAAGTTGAGGTCATACTCACCTCGTTGGAAGGGCTGGCACGACGGCCAATTGCACATACTTGTGGCCCAACTTTAGAGCTGCCGTCAACGTACAACAGCTATCCTGAGCTATCCTCACTCACATGAACACACTTTCCTCTTTCTTGTTAAATTTTTGTACGGTTGTAGCCTTATCAGAGCCGACAGTCAAGATCAAAACAGTGTGAATGTGAGACAGAGTTAATGTGGGGAAGATGTGGTAATTAGTTCAGGAGCTGTATTATGAGCTTGGGGGGGGGGGGGGGGGGTTCTTCACGATTAGCTTTTACAATTATATTATTTTTTTTATTATTATTATTTTTTTATTATTATTATCACTTGAAGGACTACAACAACAAAAAACAAATGTGCACATTTGCAAAATAGTTTATCCTCTAAACCTTTCTGATGTTGTTAACAGGAAGTATTTTGTGCATTTTGTTGTGTTAAGGTGTCCAAGGTTTTACACTGAAGTAGAGTTCAAATATTTTGGATGTGTTGTTTTTGAAAAATGTTGATGTTTATAATGCCTGTTACTAATTTCAAATTTCTTGTATTATTTTGAAAAGCTTTTCATTTATTTTATAGTGTTATTAATGATACTCTACAGAGCATCTGTTGAACCCTGTGATTTTATAAAAAAGCTAGACCTATAAACAACTTGAGCCTTTTACAAAAGTCATGTTTTTCACACATTTTGTTATTTAAATGACTATATAAACGATATTGCTCATGTCAGCTGTTATTACTGGCTGTGTTTGTTTGTTATTCTGTCAAAAGTGTCCTACTGTTTATAAATAAAAAGCACTGGTTTCTCTCTTGTTTTGTGATCAAATGAATTGTGCTTTTACTACAGATAAGTTTAACTACCCATTGCCACAAATGGTACTTAACTATTTATTGTAAGCATTTATTTGTTCTAAAACTGGTTGACCCTTTCTCACAGAGCAGAATTGCTGACTTTGGATAACTGCATTGGATAAAATCTTATATTATCCATCAAATTCCTTCACAATTAATCTTTTAAGGGGACACTTTCCTGTTACTTATTGTTGTGATCAGATGCTACGGCATGTTTTATACACTAGGTGGCAGCAGTTGTTAAATATGAGTAATTAAAGAAGCAGAAAAGATTAGAGTAAGAAAACACAAAGATGCACATATATGTTGCTTAGGGCATCTTGCAATAAAGCTACTTTGGGACTTAAACTAAGCCTCATCCTTCGAAACACGAACATAACAGTTAGCGTGAAATGTTTATGTGACCAAACATGGTTTAATTGAAAAAGGAAAAAAATGTAGGCACACTTTAATTAGTGTGGAAATTAGCCTTTATTTGTTGGTGCCCTGGTAACCACACTGCAAAAAAAAAAAGTTAAAAAAACAGGAAAAATCCTGTTTTTCGAACTTTTTTTTTTTTTACCCAGCGCTTTTTTTATTTTTTCAAGTGAATGCAATACGCTTCCGTAGATTAGCCACCAAGCTAGCTAGCTAAATGTGAGTTGGCTTAAATGAGTGTTGAAAGTTTCTTTTCGAGGGGGGGATGCTGGACCTCAGGAGAGCATCAGACCGACTGGGAGAACAGGTTGAACTTGATGTTCAATCCAGACAATTTCAACAGCCGCTTTTGGAACAAGTGCTTCTGTGCAAAGGTGAGTGTCCTCTGATCTGTTTTGTCTGATCCACACACACATTGGAATTTTGTAATGTGTGTGGTGGTGTGTGTTTCAGACGGCGTTCTCACACGGTTACAGCGGGACGTCAGACAACCTCGCCAAGAACATCAGTGTGGTGGTGAGTGGAGCTGGTGTTCAGTCTTCATGTTTCTGATCACTTTTCTTTTAATTAGTTACTTGATGATATAAAAACGGGCTGAGAGATCATGATTGACAGCTCAGACTGACTGCTGATTGATCAGGAGCGTGTGTGGGCGGGGCCTCTGTTCTGCACAGACTCTACCTGCAAACAACGTCATCACCTCAAGATGGCAGCGTTCATATCTGAGATATTTTAGGTTCCCTAACCATCCAACATAAAGAAGTGTAGAGAAGTCGTTTTTATATACAGTCAATGATTGTCAGTATATATACATACATACATATATATATACATGTCGTGTTCTCCTTCCTCAGTGTGACGGCATCGACCTGACCGCCCGAATCCAGGAGCTGGAGCTGTGTAGTCTCCTGTTCTTGAACATTCCCATGTACGGTACTTATAATAACAATAAGAGATACATGTATATAACAGCTTTCAGGAGACCCAAGGCTCTTTACAGATTGTGTAAAGTGTACACAATCAACCTGTACAACACGCTGTGTGTGTGTGTTGCAGGTACTGTGCAGGGACCACGCCTTGGGGTCAACCCAGTGGCTTCAAGCCTCAAAGTCACGAGGACGGCTTAATTGAGGTCATTGGGTTCACCAAGACGTCTCTGGTGAGCTCTGGGCTGTTCTCCACAACACCACGTTAGACCACGATACACTGTTGTTTGTGTACAGGCCATGCTGCAAGTGGAAGGTCACAGGGAGCCTCTTCACCAGTGCAAAGAGGTGATCCTCACGACCTACAAGACCATCGCGATGCAGGTGGACGGGGAACCGTGTAAACTGTCCCAGTCCATCATCAGCATCACACGGAGGAACCAGGCCAACATGGTTCAGAAGACCAATATGAGGGGCTCCATGCCCCAGCTCAACGAGTAAGGATCCAACCAGCTGCGGGACCTCGAAGGACCTCCCCAAGCACATCAGTGTGACAGGTGCAGCAGCCAAACTGTAGTTTCACCATTGACCAGCAGGGGGGAAACCGCAAGCTGTCAACCCGCTTGGCGCACGCCCACAATCTGGATGGATCTTGTCAGTTTTGGACCAGTTAGGTCTTTGTCCTCAGCCTACTGTGGCCATCCTTCCTCTGGGGACCGGCAATGACCTGGCAAGGACTCTGAACTGTGGAGGGGTGAGTTTAACTGGGCATTAAGTTTGTTAAACTGGGGTTTAACTGTTGTTACACTGTTGTTACACAGGGGTTTGACTGGAGTTACACTGGTGTTCAACTGGAGTTACACTGGGGTTTGACTGTTGTTACACTGTTGTTACACTTGGGGTTTAACTGGAGTTACACTGGAGTTAACTGGATCTGTAGATCTGTAAACCATTGTTTTTTTGCATGAAATTAAATCAAAAACACAATAACAAAGAAACAATCTGAAAATAAAATCAAAAACTGAAAGACCCTCTTGGGTCTTCCTCATGTCTTGTTAGGCACTTCAAAGAGCAAAATAGTTCTATCTGAGCTGTGAGGTCCTTCCACTACAACGTTCAGAGCAAGAGTGGGTGAGGAGACAGAGTCCTCTATTTATAGGCTGCCTCTCAAAGACTCCTCCCCCTTTTCTGTTCCACTGTAATCCTTTAATTCTATAACTGGATAAAAATAAACTTATTTATATATATTATCATTCATGAGACTGTATTTCTATGAATATATTATATATAATTGGACTTAAGTGATAGATTTAAAAATAAATCATGCAGTTATTACTACTTCGTGACGTCCACGAATTGTCTTTTTTTTATAACTGAACTGTAACTAGTAATTTTAAGAGAATTTCGTATAAACTGTTTGTTTTCACTGGACCACGTTCATGTGTTCCAAAAAATAAGAAAAACATCCCAAGAGGAAGAATGTTCTTTATCCATCAAGATGCGCAGTGTTTTTGTGGTGTTTATGTCTCTGTGTATTGCTGTTTGCCGTGCTGAGATTGTGATACCCAATGTAAATTTGACATTGATTTCTGACCTACTGTGCCTAACCTCTTAATAAAAATATAAAAAAATAAATAAATAAACTGTTTGTTTTAACTTACATATCACATCTGGTTTTCAAATAAAATGTTGACATGGACAGGGTTCCCACGCTTGCCTTGAAAAAAAATTCCATGCTACCTCTTGATTTTCCAGGTACCATATTAAGTGATAATCTTTAGGCCCCTGAAGCTTTCCGCTATACTTTTTGAAGTCCATATCACCAGGTTGCCTGCATCAAATTCCAATATCCAATATACCAGATAGGATGCCAAGAGCATGCTCTACAACATGGGATCATCCATTTCTATCTACAGTAAAGCTGTTCAAATGTAAAGGGTTTTTATAAACTCATCTTAATTATGTGCTCAATAGTTTCATTTTATTACTATTTTACACATCATCCAATAGAATTTTCCATGACAACTGTTTCAATTTCCATGTAAGTGTTCACTTTTGCTCAGTTTCCATGACTTTTCCAAACCTGGAAAATGAAAAAATAAATTCCATGTTTTCCATGGTTTCCAGGTACCGTGGGAACCCTGGTCATTTGCCAGAGAAGGGAATGTGACTGACTTGGTGTCCTTGAGTGGTCTGCAATATCAGGGTTATTATCCATCTTAAACTAGCTAATCGTGATTGGGTCAGAATAGTCACATGATCAAAACAGAACTTTAGACATATACAAATAATCATCAGGAGTCTCGTGAAGCTCCATTACTGAGTTGCTGTTCTCCACCTCTGCCCCGCCAGACTCCTGATGCTTGTGCTTTTTTAAGCAGGTCCATTACCATGGTAACTGCACTGATTATAATCAGTTTTGAATACATAAAAAGCCTCCTGTAATCTCACCAGTCACATGTTGGTGAAAAAACGACATTGCCCACCGTTCCATGAAGATGCTGTTGATTCAGGTGTATAAATAAAGGATGAAAAGAAGGAGGAAGACTTATTCAGACTTAGGGGTTCGGTACACAAGTAGGAGGTTTCCAGAAATACATAGGCAACAGCCAAGGTCATTAAACCAGGCTGGGTCATACACACACAAGGTAGAATAAACTGAGGGATACACACTGACCAAATACACACCTGACAATACTAAGAAGACAAAGAAGCAGCCACTGGAATATCGTTATGTGTTGCGGGTGGAAATCAAAGGCAGGAGGCGTCGTTCTCAAGTTAAAATTAAGCAGGTTTATTCAGAGGTCACAGGTCAGGAAACTGCGTTGTCTAGCAAATGATCATGCATGGTCCACTGATCCTGTAAAGGAAAAAAGGTGCTGGGGCAAAGTGCGCACAAAGCTTATATATTGATATACTGGGCGTGACAGAGGTTCTTGTACGCGCGGCAGTGCCTCGTTGGCTGCTTCACAAGGCAGTCCTGCCTTCCTGGCGTCGTTGGGTCCTCCTCCTGGTGTTGCGTGATGACGACGGTGTACGTGCACGCCATGGCTATGGTTACCAGAGGTCATAGTGTTCTGGCCTCAAAGCATTCTAAGACTGATGATCTCACAGGAGGGTGATGTTTTAGAAATTAATATCATGAAGTGATTCATGGAAAACTGTGAGAAAGGCATTAAAAACCTCTAGTCTAATCTGTCCGCTGTGTGTGTGTGAGGGAGGGAGGTCTGTTCGTTATCTGCCTCACCTCCCTCAGATGCTGGGCCTCTGCCTTGTTTGTGTGTGTGTGTGTGTAGTTAATGCTCAAAGGACATGGTTTGTGTATCTGACCACACGCTAAAGTGTGTGTATGTGTGTAAACAGTGGTGTATTATCAATATATGCTATTGCCCACAGCAAAGTGAGTGTAGGCCTTGTTCAAACATCATATCTTCTGCACACCGTAAAAAATGCAAGGTTCAGGTTGATCCGGTCTGAAACCACCTCCTCTGGTTGAACAAAATGTCGGTCCAAGGCTTTTTTCACACCTGTTATTTTGGTTTTGGACCAAGCTAAAAAGTTCCATGGGAAACTAGCAAGGTATGAAAGTCTTCAGCTCCAATTGATATTCACTTTGAATTCACCACTGGGGCTAAATTATAATCGTGTCATCATGCTCACGCTATTTCCCTCGAGGGTTCAGCTGCTGCACGCTCGCCTAGTTAACAAAAACCCAAGTGTGTATGTTAACGTGTCATTCTGTGATTGTTCTGTCAGCATATATTTAAATGCATTACTGGAGCTGTCTGAGCACAAAGCAACATGTTGTGTCTAGTGCCACTGCGCTAACAAATAACTCCTTTATCTATTGTGTGGCCATGCATGGCATCACATCCATACCTCCTAAATAAACACACACCTAATGAGCACCTACCACAAACAACTCCCCGTCCATTGTTTCCCCTAACAGGATGTTACAACATAGTAATAGCTGCAGACACATTAAAACCCAAATTATTCAACATTTCAGTCTTTTTCTTTTCCTGCCAGTCAGAAATGCTTCAAGTCGATCCAAATGATCGTTCCCAATTTTGATGTATGCAGCAAAACACTGTTGTAATTGGGTTCAGGCTACAGACGTTAAATTCTCATGTGAAAACACAGACTTGAGTGTATGTCAATATTCGCATTAAATTATTATATATATAATTTGTGTATAATGTTAGTGCAGCTTGTGGGGTATTGCAACCTTGTCTGTTTTTTCTGTGTATTATGTTTAAAGCAAATGTCCTGTATCCCTGCTCTGCTTCTAAACTGTTTTTATCTCAACAACAAATATCCACTCCTCGTCACTCAAAAAGGTTGAACTCACTTGTGAAGGTTTGTCAAATCTTTACTGATTTAAAAAATGCGTCAGAACACTAACATAACGACAGATGTAACAGAGTTTTAATTTTTTTAATCTTGGGAAAACACACATGAGACGAGCCAGTTAAGATGCCAGAACACACTTGGCTTTTAATCAAGCGATTTCTGAGTGGCAGATCCAGGGACTTGGGAACTCCTGTGATTAAACGTGACTTCACAATAAATACAAACATGGAGGCAGACAGATGTCGGCTGGTGAAGCTTGTTCATACTGTTGCCCCAACTCCACAAGTTTGTCCTCTTCTCCTGTCCACCTGCTTCAGAAAGCAAAAGTCCTATTTAGACTGTAGGCCGCCATGTTTTGCTTCTGAACACACGTAAGCATCATCCGGTTGGTGGCGCTTCCTGGTCAGATCGTTCTCGTTGATTATAGCAGGTTTTTGCTCACTTATCCATTAGCTGTTCCTTTCATTATAAGGAAGTGTCTGATTCAGTCTGTGACATTAAGATTATGTTTGTAAACTCCTCGCATTACAGGATCATTTGGATCTGTTCAGATCAGACTCAAATCAGCAATGCCCCCATGTTTGACTGGAGAGTTGCCCCCAAAAAGTTGTTCTGATTAAGCAGCAGGTACTTATATCTTTAGCGAATGGCCTTTGTTAAAAAAACAAAGGGTAAGAATCACAACCATTGCTGATCAATGAGACTATCAGGAAGTAAGAACATAAAACTGGTATGAGTGATGATAGAGAACAGCAGCATCCACCATGGCAGCCCAGCAGCAGCAGAAGAGGATACGACTCCAGTCAGCACCTTTCTGTGCTTTCCACTGTAAAGGCAGCAGCGCTCTCATCTACTACCAGGTGGAGGATTTTGTGACGATTTGATTCTTTCAGAAACAGGCAGCTAGTGTAACACCGGCCAGGAAGTTGACCTGCAAAGTACTATTCCTTTGTAAAACACAGTTTCAATTCCACAGCCATATCAGAGAAATGTGGTGTTGGACCTGTGGTTTAAGCTTATACCTGCAATAATTTGCAAGAATAAGGTTTTAGAATCTGGTACTCTTATTGAGGGTATCCTTTAGAATCCTACCTGCATGAGTTGCTGCTGCAATGGTTAAAACACTACAAATTGGTTGGCATATCCTTTTGTCCTGCCACCTGTGCATAGTTCTGTTTGCGCTCCGGCATTAAAGACGATTTATTTCATGCAATCTCTGTGCCAGAGGTAATTTATATTGTTTTCCGTTTGAAAATCTATGAACCAAACTGGACTCTCTGATCATAAATTTAACGCTGCAGCAGAGCTAATTTACCACCACAACAGCTTGGTGTGGAGGACAGTTTGAAGATATGTCCTTGCCTATGGGCGGCAGACCAGTGAAAACAAACATGGCTTTACTTCATTACCATATTTTTGTGCTGGCTACCCATCGTGTTTATTTTGGCTTATTATATTCAATATTTGACAGGGCGGTGGATGCTGGGAAAACAGCTGCTCAATTAAGTACACATATTCTTTAATCAGTGGTTGCTGCTGTTTGAGGTCTGTGTTCCATATGTTCTGAATTATCAGCTTGTGTTATTTGCATTATATGCACATGTGTGTTTGTATGTTGGTAATGTGTGGAAATTTGTCCGTGGCTCCGTCTGCAGGCGCTCATGTGTGCCAGGCTGCACGTGCAGACGTTTCTGTTATTAATCCAGAGGTTGTGAGTTTGTCTCTCTGGGGGAGATCTTGAAATGCTCAACGCCTCTTCATGCCCACGTCTGTTTATATAAGAATGTTTTGTAGATGAGTGTTTGTCAAATGCCAGCTGTGCTGTCCAGTGCTGCGTTAAATGAGTGCTGCACATACTGCTCATTCGAAAGCAGTTTATTCATACACACATGGACATAAAGGCGAATGAAGACATTTTCGCTTACTGTATGTTTGACCTTGAAACCTGGTCTAAGGGAGCAAAAGTAACAAGACCTAACAAAACTAATAAATTTTTATTGACCTACTTGTCTGTGCATTCACAACCCTGCTTCAGCTACAGATATTGTTGAGGCTCTAAAGGCCTCCAAGGAGACGATGACCTTTTTTTCTGAGGTTTATCTATCTACTCATTCCAGAAATCTGTCTGTAAGCAGTTTATATATCTCAAGAACTGTTCATGTTATCACTGCCATACTTGGCATGCGTATTTTAATGGGCCCAAGGAATTGCACTTATGGAATTCTGTGCGATGTGGACGTACATTTTTTATAAACCTTGAATAAACACGTGACCAGCGCTGGAAGTGATGTTGTTGATCACGACATCGGCTCAGTCATGACAACAACAACTGATTCTCCATTTCAGGGTTCTGTGGCTTGTGTGGACTGAGTCCTGCAGCAGCTCTTTATTCACTGCAGCTTAATTAGTGCCGGTCACTGTTACAGTTTCAGGAAGAAAGCTGCCACCAGCATCACCACAGGCCAAACAAAGTGCCCATTCCAAACAGGCAGGTTTAGAACGTCTACTTATATAGGCCATGAAGTAATATCCACAACATAACTCAACCTTAGCTCATCTGAATGACAGTTTTTGTACTGGAACATCTTTTTTCAACACTGTAGTTCTTTTGATCATGTCAACCGATGTGTCAAACAGCTATTTCCACTACAGTGTTATACAGGTAACTTGTTTACCAGAGGACTGTAGTACAGTGCTGTTCTGATATCATCTGACCAAGCATATCAGAGGGACGGAGGAGCTGCCCTGCAAAAAAACAAAATCTTATTAAATTAAATCTAAGCTTGTTTTTCTTCTGGTGCCCCCAGAGCGCAGCAGCAAGCTCAGTTTTTGGACCTTGGTATTTCTACAACGCCGTGTTCGGCCGTGCCTGAGGGCCAACTGAACCAGTGCGTCCTTCCCAGTTGAGTTGATCTGACATCACTGAGAGAAAACAGCAGCATTAAGTTTTTTCATCGCCCTTTGAAGAGTTTCGCTGCAGGGAGTTGCCTTCAACCTGCCGACAAAGTTTGAAACACCATTGTTAACTTAAAGAAAATATATGCTTCAGAAGAAGAAAACCATGCCAAGTATAACTGTAATGTCTGCTGACAGCTGGCTTCCCTTGTCTTTACCTTAGAAAGGCTTTTTCCATTGATCCAGTCCAAGTGATGTATTTGCTGGTGAATGAAGGTAAATACCTGACAAATACTGTATGTCACAGATACTTCATAACAAGGAGTGGCTGAGTACGCCATTGAATAACTGGCACACGTCAATTTGTTGGACATTGAAAGGATATCATGCGCAGGTTGTATTTTCTGCCACACTTGATTGAGCAGCTTGAGTGGGACAGCCTTGTTTAGACTCTATCTTGATTTAATACTTATAGTGTGGATGAAGCAAAGGAGGACGCTTGTGAATGCAGAAATAGACCTTGGGGTGGACTGCTAATGTGCTATACGCAGGACAGGCATTAACACTATGTGCTTGTTCGTATGTGGCAAAAGTTGGGGCAGGACAGCGAATAAATGAGGTGTTGATACAAAAGTTTTTATAAGCATTTTTAAAAGGCTATGTGTTTGACTGGTTTGGTTGGAAATAGTGGTCAGAATCGTATGGGTAACTCATGAAACAGTGATATATGATATATTGCATGACAACAAAACAATCATCCATCACGATACATGTCTAACTTAAGAAGAATACAAAATTAACTCAAAAGGTAAATTGCAGGATTTATTCACTGTAGTTTCAGTGTCAGTTTTATGGAGTATGAAACAAACCTGGTTGAGACAAAGTACAAAAAAGTCTAATGTGAGTGACTTTAGTTTTTAACACACACTGTAACTCATCAGTATTCGAATGGGCCATCATTCCAATATAAAATATCTATATATGCTAACAAAAGTCAAAACTGTCAGAAAGCTGTACATTTCTGCAGCAGAACAAGTTTAGTCTTCAAATTAAATTCGACAGAAATGTAGCACTATTGAAACAAATAAGCATAAATAACACCAAACTAAACAACTAAATATTGATATTTGGTGTCAATACATCTTATTTCATGATCCAGGATGACGATGTATTGCCATATAGTTATTTTGTCCCACCCCGAGTGTAAAAGCCAAGGGGAAGACAGAGAGGAGCAGAAAACACCACATGTCTGGCTTCACCTGTCATGCTCGGCTTCTTTAGGGAAAAGGGTTGAATAAAGCATCAGGGATGCAGATTACTCACCTTCAGGTCCTGTGTTTCCTCATCCTGAGCTCCACTGATGACAGGATGACTTTCAGCAGGAGTCCACCGTCACTGCCCATCGATTGCAGCCGTGTGGAGGGTGAGTGACAGGCAGCACAGAGCTGTCCATGGCGCCTGATGTCTCCACTGAGCACAGCAGCAGCTCTGCAGTCACGACACATCGCTCTGTGCTTTCTGTCTGCACATCAGCTGTTGTAAAATAAACTATTTTGAATCATCAAAGCACATTTATCACTCAAAACCTCAACTTGCTTTGCGCCTCTCATGCATTAAGTACAGTTTTGATTTAGGACTTAAATAAAGATTAAACTCAACTTGGTAAATGTTTCTACCTCTCCCATGGAGGTTATGTTTGTTTGTTAAGGATAACGCAGAAAATACCAAACGGATTTCCTCCATTAGCATGTTGGTGAAAGGATGGAATATGGGCTAAAGAAGAATTTAAATTTCCCTCCAGTAGAAAACACAAAAAATGTGAATATACAGGTGATTGAATGGGGAGGCAGTTGAATTATTTGTGGAGCTGAGGAAGTGAAACTCTGCTTGATATGACCGATTTCATCCTAAGGCTCGTTAATATTTGTGAAGTAATGACCAGGGGGGGTTGTCATAAAGTGGACTCGGCATTTTGATGATGGATTTCACCAAACAAGCTGACTGAGTCACTAACAATGCCAGGGTTTTTCCATTCAGATGACCACTTCTGAGCTCAATACCTGACAATCTCTATAAATAGATTCTGTATGTGAATGTGTAAAATCTGAGATTTGGAGGCTGGAAGTTGGAAGCCTGCTGGTCTCCAGGCCTCGGTTGCCCACAGGTAAAAAGTCTATGAAGAGAGAAAAGAGACAAAACACGTCACATCAGCTATTGGCCTTTTAATATATCTTCATATATATGCGGATAGCTGTTTATAGAGATAAACCAAAATGTCAGCTAGACCTACACACCTACAAAAAGTATCTGTTTGTGTTTTGTGTGGAGGAAAAAGTTTGACTCGTCTGATAAAAGGAAGAAACTCCAACTGTGTGCAGAATACAGAAGAGGGAGTCTTAGCCCAATCTGTGCTGATAACAAACTATTTTAGCTTATTGATGCATCACACAACTAGCCTTGATGTATTTCTGCATGCAGCTACTGAGATGTTCAATGTGGATTGCTTCTGTTGCTGGTGTGAATGCCGTGAGACTGTAAGTGTCAGAACAAAGTGAGAAAAATACATTTGCTATTAATATTATTTGCGCTATAGCTGTTTTACGGCCACATTATTGCTCCATCACGCAGCGTTTTGGGGGAAAGCTGATATGGATTCTTGAAATATTGCAGTCTGCTCGTTTCATGGAGGAACCACGGCGAGGATTTAAAACCACAGTCACGATTTACTGTATAGGCAGACAACAGAATGCCCAGAAGAGCGGCTGAGGGAGCTGAATGAAGATAAATACCAAGCCGAAGCCTAAGTAGCTTCAGTTAAATGCTGAAGCTATGTTTCTTTAAAAATGTATTCATCTACTCAGGGGCAAAAAAGTTTGTCATGATGAATTATATCGCCCAAAGCCAGGAATAGGAAAGATTATCCTGTCCCAAACCTGTGACGCCACACCGATGCACCATGGAGCTCGACTGAGTAGTAAGTTAGAAAAAATAATAGAGTCTCAGAAGCTCTTATCAGTTTGTCAGTCTTGTAATAGGTTTCTCGGTTATTATTTGGAGAAGAGAGCTAGGTGGTACTTTTTAATAACTTCAGAGAACAGCATCTTACTCCTGTGGTTTCTTTGAAAAAGTGTGATTCATATTCAATAGTAATGGGTTCAGGCGACATTTGAAATAAAGACCAGCGATTATTATTTTAATTTCAAGGTCACGAACAAATCAAACCAAATTATTGATATTCCCCTGTTGCTCACTCTACATCTGTCAGACCACATTGATCATGCATAGAGACTTAATCCTTTACTGTAGATACATTTATGTATAAACCATACTGCAAATGTACTGCAGGATACCCTCATTATCAAATGTAATAACAGATGAAATATGAATAGACTTCACGTCATCATTTAGGTTACTGTTTCCTACAGTAATGCACAAGACGCCTAGCGACATCTGGTTCACTGAAGATACTGATTTCATGCTGAGATTAGAGAAGTTTGCTCTGATCCCTCCACCTCGGTGTTACACTATTTCCATCTCTACAGAATGTGTGATAATGAAATTTAATTTAATTTCTGTTGAAATCAAATTCGAGTTTGGATCGGGTTCAATGACCTTGGCTGGGATATCTACTTGAAGTGTTGGTTCAGGTTTTAAAACACAAAGAACTGAGTGTCTTCACCCGACATGTGAGTTCTACCAAATAATATTCAGTGGCATATGCATTTGGATTCTCACCTGTGACATAAGCACATATTCCCATGAATTACTCTGCAACATCAACACTGTATTTCGACAGTTCATCTCAGAATTATCACGACAAAATACAAAATGCTTGCCATCATAAAAAACTTCTTTTAGACTTGGTGTGTGTTTTAAACTGAGGGGTCCGATGCTCAAACCTGACTCCCTGGTGCGTATCGACTCACCAGTGGCTGAAACTACATGACCTTATCAAAGCAGGTCATCGCACTTTGTTTCTGTAAGAGATGTTTTCAGTCCAAACACGCAATGAGCCACTAACACATGGAAAGCGCAACACAATATTATAATAAGCAGGGACACTTTGAGACTTTTTATCTTTTATATGTGCTGCCTTCACGTGACAAATAGAGAAACACGATTAGTAGGGACGGAAATCGTCAGGGACCTCCCGATACGATACTATCACGATACTTGGGTGGCGATACGATATGTATTGCGATTCTTTTGGTATTGCGATTCTGTTAGTATTGCGATTCGATATTACGATTTCCTGCGATTTCTTTTTGTTATTATTTTTTTTAAATATTGGACCATGGAAAAAAGTTGAATCATAGTACAAATACAACACAGTCAAATTCACTTAGAGCTTTACAAGTTTTATTTCAAATATAAACATTAACTTAATGACTGCCGGGCAGCCAATAGAGAAAATAAATAAAAATGTGCCCTATTATTGTATAGCCCCAGTCAACTGCACACAAACTGACAGATTAAGAAATGAATGCCACTTAGGCTACTTTTAAACAATAAATAAATAAAAGGTAAATTAAATAGAATGAATAAAAGTTAATTTATTCTTTTAACTTTGAAATAAACAAAAAGTAGGCTATGCTTCATTGTTGACTGCATGTAGGCGATGCAAAGCTAGTGCTTGGGTATGTTTAGGTTCTTGTGCAAAAACAAGAGCTGGTCAACTTGCCCCCCCCCCCATATATCCCCCCCTTATAGACCAATAAATATGTTTGTTTTTTTTAAAATCGATTTTGGTGGCAGCATATCGATTTAAAATCATCATTCACAAGAATCTCGATTTGTAACTGAATCGATTTTTCCCCCCATCCCTAACGATTAGCGTATGTTGCTGTTCAAATCAAGATGCAAATAACCTTTGAAAT
Organism: Limanda limanda; assembly: GCF_963576545.1. NCBI lineage: Eukaryota > Metazoa > Chordata > Actinopteri > Pleuronectiformes > Pleuronectidae > Limanda > Limanda limanda. The sequence continues at coordinate 11,632,345 of NC_083641.1, forward strand.
GCCACCTTCTTTGTAATGTGTTTGGGTGTGGCTGTGTTCATTCCCATCACTGCAGCAGACACACATGCTCCTCGGCAGCCGGGGCGTCATTAGTCAGGCTGCAGGGAGAGTTCTGTCTTTGTTGCAGTGCGTCTTTGTTCATGCGCGGCCATGTGACATGTGGTACAGCAGAGGAGGCTTTTCATGGGCAAATCGGGGATGACAGGTGAAATCCTTCCAACGTGGGCCATAAATAATGGAGTTGATGCAACTTAATTGTATGTGTCTTTGGATTTATTGATGTAGACATAAATAATTCAGCGAGGGAGTGTGTGCGCAGGACGGTGATGTGGATTTGTTTAGTGGCGTGGAAATGCAGACAAGGAGGAGGACAACGTGGGGACTGGCTCGATCGAGATTCCTGAATGCACATGTGTTACTGGAAAGAAGATTCTGGAGAGCGGTCAAGATGAATGAAATGAAAGCGGGAGAGGCAGCTGATGTAGAGAGATAGTAATCACTGCAGACATGGTGTCAGTGTCCAGCTGGGCAAGTTATTAAAGAGCTTGCTTGTGTTGCATGTAATTCCTAAATAATTCCCTCAATGAAACGTTGAAATTGCGGAAGGCGGAAAAATAATTGTGCTCTGAAAGGTTGAAGCCTCATTTAGACAGAGTCAAGAGGGAGGGTAGTGTAGTATGTCAGCGGACTGTTCAGCGTGTCCAAGGTCAGGGGAAGAATGAACTGCCTGAAGCTGTTAATAGGGCAAAGAAGGATAGAAGAAGCAGGAAAATAAAAAGAGACTCCTGTGTTGGGTAGGAGAGACACAGGATGTGGATGGGAAGGAGATGACAGAGGAAATAAAGAGATGAGGAGAGTGATAAAAGGGGGGGGGGTGAAAAATGGAGTGCAGGGGGCAGTCAGAAGTAAAGATGGATATTGGCGTAATTTTTTTGATGGTTTTCCCTGCAGAGCTGGAGCTGGTTAGGCGCCTTGGAGGAACAAATTAAGGGAGGGGTGTACTTGTTTTAGTCTTGAGTTCAAATATCACCATTCCTCAGTCTGGCTGAGCCCAACCTCAAAGTCTCTGTGACACTGAAACTACAAGTGTAAATTATAGCCCTGTCTTTACAGATAAGTGTCAGTGGACGAAGACAATCCAATCACTGAGCAGAGTCCAATCAGAGGGCAGGCTGCTCCCTCACCTTCATCTCTGCAGCGGGTCCTGAAACGTCGAGGATATTTAAGATGGACGACTGGTTGTGACCACGATGTGGGTGGGGCATGATATAACTGAAAGAGGAGGAAGAAGAAAGATGAATATGACCTGAAGAACAGAGAGATGAAAAAGGGAAGGAGATGAAAATACTGCAGGAGAGGTTCAGATGCAATAAGTGAAAGATATACTTTTAGAGTAGGAGAAAAAAAGTTGAGCAGAAAACATATGACGAAATCTTAAATTGCTTCACGCTCCCTACAGTATGTTCCTCTCCGGAATGTGAGAAGTGAGGGGGAAAGCAATGAAAGGAGTTCTGAAGTCTGTCTGCTGGCTTTCTCTCTTTCATTTTCACGTGTCTACTTTCTTCTTCTCCTTCTGACACCGTCCTTGAAGCAGGGAGGGAACATTCAGTGCTGCTGAGGATAGACAAAAGACAAAACATCGCACACACCCACACAAACTCACACGCACGTATGCTTTATATCCACATAATGCCGACACGATGATGTACAGGAGAAATGTGCGAGGGGACATATCCAGAATTACATAAACACACATATATGTGTTGCTTGAGATGCTCCCACACAAACACATGTACCCTCCTTCTTTGTCCTATTGTTTTATTCTGCTCTGTCGTCTTTCCCCTGTGATTTCATGAAATCCTATCTCCCTCCCTTACACTTTTTATTTCTCTTTCATTCGCACTTGGATTTCCTCCCTTGTCTTCACCTCTCTCTCCATCCCTCTGTCCCTTAACGTGGCGTCTGTCCTGCCACACAATACGTTTGTTTCAGGTTCTATTAAAAACCCACACAAGCACTGTCGTCAAAGCAGATTACTCGTGTACAGCACATTCTGCAGATATTTTTTTTCCTCTGTTTTTTTCCCCAGCCTCTTATAGTGCTAAACACCCACACGCAAGGTTAGGAACAAGCATAAAGAACAACCACTGACTTACAGGCGAGCATTTAAATAGATTGGAAAGCAATGCAAACAGTGGGAGATCTGTTAATTATTTATTTCAGCCTCCTTTAGCACAGCAAGGGAATTACTGTACTCGGCAAAAAATCTTGGCAAAGGTTAGTTTACCATGTTGAAGGGGATAGACATAAAAGAAGGGATTTCGTGTGTGGCTTGTGCTGCCACATTGTTGCAGAAAGATCCAAATTGCTTAAGTAGAAACACTTTCAATTTAAATATACATGTCTTTTTTACACATGATGCTTAGCAGATGCTGGTTCTGTCTTAGTGTCTCACCGGATTACTGTCCTGGTGTTTGGACCTGAGGCACAGGGACACTGTATATCTGGCCTTTACGCTTCGGGGTCAGCTGTGTAACCATGACACCAGAAATCTGGGTGTAATTCTTGATTCTGAATTACAATTACATTTCAGCAATATCAGCAAATCTGCTATTACTCAAATCAAGTCAAATCTATCATTCATGCTTTTGTCTCCAGTCAACCAGATTACTGCAACTCATTATTCACCAGGCTAACCCAGAATACAATCAACAGCCTGCGACTTCTTGAAAACACGGCAGGCAGTACTCTTACAAGATCTCGAAAATACATCCACATCAAATCCATTCTTGTCTCAATGCACTGGTTACATGTGGTTTTTAGAATTGATTTCAAAATGATATTACCTTGTAGACCACCTCCTCACACACTTGGAGCTTCTAACAGGCTGCTTAGGTACCCAGGATGAGATTTGAGACAGAGGGTGGGAGGTATTTTACTGTTAGGAATCCACAACTGTGGATTCCATCAGAAAAGCCATTTGAGTGTCGTATTTTAGCATTATTTAAAAAATCCTTGCAAAAACATGAGATGTTCAGGAAAAGTTTTCTGAGTTGCAGGTTGCACTCATTATTCCAACAGACAGAAACACACAAGACACGATCCCTGTAGTTCTGCATCCGAAACAGGATAAAGTCGACTTGAACCATATAAAACCCACTTGGGGGGGGTCTTTACACGCCTTTAGCCATGCCTGTGGTTCAATTAGGCTTTACACAGGCACAGCTGTGCTTTGAGCTAAATGCTAACCTCAGCAGGTTTGCTCACCATTTTACTTTAGCTAATTTGCATATAAATCTTTTTTTAATTAGCACTTAACACAGAGTAAAGCTTGGGCTGATGGGAATCTGCCCCATTTGTGAAATAATTACGACCAAAGTAGTGTTGATGAGGTATTTCCGACAAAATGGTGGACAGTAGGTATCTGACTGATCTAACCATCCCTTCAGCCAAATGTGGGAATAAAAAGTATGTTTTCATTTATAGCTATTGTTGTGGATATGTTTCTTTTCCTGTGGCCTGTGACCAGCTCCTTCCGTTTTTTAAGGACCCAAACTGGCGTAGTCAAGATGCAAGGTGGAATCCCATCTCCCTCCTGTCCCAGCCGCCCACTATATTGTTTCTTTCGCTGTAACATTCCCCTGACTTTATTGTGTTGAACAGTCGGCAAAGCCGTGGACGGCCATTTTCTACTGCAGCTTTGTGTTGCTAATCTCCTCATCTAAAACACAGCAAGAGAGTGAGAGCATGTCTTACACCAAAATGCCAAACCATACTTTCAATGGATTTGGGAATAAAAGGTGTTTGCCTTTATATAATGTTATCTGCAGAGAGGAAAGCAACTTTTGTCACATTGAAACTCCTTCTCCCTGGATGAAGTTTAACAGAATGCATATTGCCACTGGATTGTTCATGCACATCCTCGGATGGTTTTTTATCAACTTTCAAATTGTTCACTGCTGCTACTTGACATAACAGACACTATGTATTCTTCTTTTTCTTTTCATACCAACTCCACCTTCTTTTGAAAAAGACACTTACTTATGAACTGTGAATGCTCAGCCCAAAGATGTGAGTCTTTTGTTCTCCAGGTGGGATCCATGAGGGGCAGCACACCAGGGCCCTGACACAATATGGTTAGTGGCATCTACTGGGTAAACACACACACACACACACACACACATAACTGCCTGCAAATACCGCTGTCAAGTAAGAAAAACTAAAAATACAGCTCCCTGATCTCCTGACAGCACTTTGATCAAAACTTTGTGAAAAGGTTATGCAGGGTATGAAGCTGCTTGTGAGAAATATCAGGAGAGTTCAATGGTTAGATTTTACATCATGGAGCTAAACACAAGTTTTCACCTTTATTTCTTTATCTATTTACTTCTTCCTCTGATAACTGTAACTTGTGGATATTGCACATTGTAAATACATTTTGTGGGGTCATGTTGAACAATATAGTAGCTGAAATATTTTGAAAATGTTAATTTGATTTCGGTATAACAGCATTCGTCACACTTAAGTGTCTGTGTGTGTGTGTTTGGACCAATACCAGTTTTACAGTGAGGAAGTGTTAGGTTGGGGCAAGGTTTAGGGTTAGTTTCGGGAATGTGTGTGTGTGTGTGTGTGTGTGTCAGATGACTTGATAGGCATAATGGCTCTGCCAGTGCATCAGAATGATTGAAATGGAAAAAGATGGAAGCCGTCAGACAGGTTGAAAGTCACAGAATTGGATAAATCACAGCTGTCACGAGGGGAAAAAACCTGTACCTTAATTCTTTTAACTTTATTTCTCATTTCCTTTCTTTAGACTTTATTTGATGAGTCATTTCCATAATTGTTGGCTTTGAAAGTGGCTGCATACATTTCCATATTTCTACATTTAAAAAACTTTTAAGGAATACTTTTATGCATGTAATTTAAGATTTATGTGGCTCATAATGTGGCCGTGTGTAGGTGGTGACAGTGTGCAAGGCATGTGTGTCCCTTGCAACAGCATGCTGCCACGTAATTCATCATTCCCGAGAATCATCACACACAAACCCACACAGACACAAAAACTGGGGTGGGAAAGTTTATACACAGCAGCTTTTCATGCTACTATCCACGACAAGAAAAAAGATAAATGAACAAACAGCCACTCTTCAACAGAGCCTAACACACACAGCCCCCTGTCCTCGACTGACTTTTGGTGATGTTGCCGGCAGCAGCACACAGCACAGCTGAATGTAACAGGATGGGATTAGGAGGAACACATTATCAGTCATGATGGAAACTAGTCTCAGTCATGGCCAATTTAATTATTCTTAAAAGCAGCACTCTCCACAGCATCCTGATCATTTCCTGCTGGAAAATAGGTGCAGGGAGAGAATCGGCTTCAAAGGTCCATCTCAGGAGGAAACTGCTGTTTTTACCTGAGAGGTGCGGATTCACCACGAGAGCCTCCATTAATGTGATAGTGTAGAAGGAGTGAATGCATTTAGGTGACGTGTTGCATGGATATGCTCTGACTATGACTCAGAAAACCCATTTTCTCTAAAACATAGGCTGTAAATAAAGGTAGACAACAAGACAGCTCCCCAAAAGTGATCTGGATCGCCCCCTGGTGGCTGGCTGCAGTATAGGTCATAAACCCTGCATCAAAATCGAAGTCAATGTATGAAGTATTATCCTCAAACATGGTGATTTTCATTTTAGATTTCTTACAACACTATGCACACTCTCGGATAATTTTTGCAGTAAATTTGTTTTAAAGTAAATGCTATATAAGCAGGGTGAAACTTCAGTCATGGTAATGATTTCCTTGATGTATTGGAACTGACTTGAAATATACTGACCACAGTCTCTAACTCTGTGCAGAAGGAAACAAGCTTTCAAGCATACAAAGTTTGAGTATTTGAAAGTCAAAGCAAGATTATGCAAATACGGGACACTGCACACAGACTTGTAATAGGGAGAAAGGTGCTGCTTTCATTGCCAATCACAGCCCTGAACACTCGGTCTTGCAACCTGGGCTGAGCAGGTACGATCCCGTGTGAGAACAGTCTTCAGACGACTGTAAGGAGAAGCTCACTCCTTTCTCTCAATATGGACATAGTGCCGATCTTCAGTGGTGCACTCGCTCATCAGGAGGAGGAACATGATGCTGGTTTATGCAAAAATTCATTTAATGTTTGTTGCCAGAGTGATGGACAGCCTTACTTCTCCGTGCTGTTCGTTTACAGGGTTATGCTGCTTCCAGTTCTCCTGACCCTTTGGTCCAAAACATAATTTAATGCATGAGCTTCCTGTTATTATCACTCGCGGCTGCAGAGGCCTATTTCTTTGTTGCTATGCAAGAGTCACATTGTTCAGGATTTTGCGGGAGTCTCCCTTGTAAGTAGGATTTGCTGAGGCCGAAGTTTAACTTGGGTTTGTGATAGTTGTTCTGACTCTGAGTATTTCACAGAGACAGAGAAGATAAATTATGCAAGCATTGTTATGAATTGACCAATTTTTGGTAGAAGCTACTTATTTTTCATTTAATTAAGTCATTAGCAGCATCACATACACAGTGAGATTCATAATTAATACATATTTTATTCAACTATAACAACTTCTAAGTTGTAAGTGTGTGTGCTCATGAATGCATGTATGTTTGTGCATACAATGCACCTGAATTACAGTTAACTATGTACTGATATGTTGGTATGTTTGAATACTGCATGTGTGTGTGTGTGCTGTTCTGCTATTTCTAGCATCTGACATCATTTAAGCCAAGTGTTTGCCTCATGAACTCATTCACACTGGTGCACACTCTTTCAGAGTTTGATGGAGAGCCAGACTGTCAGATGACTATCATCAGGGTCAATCACCCCCTCAGCCCTCTGCTGTATAGAGATTAATGATCAGCAGAGTTTAAAATTACCTGATGCGATGCTGGAGCTTAAACGGAGCTTCAGAGCAGCGTTAACTCAAAGCTGCTCAGATCAGCGCTGACAGCAGACGTGAGGCCAGTTGACTTCAGGATGCTGGGATTTCATTTGAAGGTGTCTACAGAGGCAAATCAACATTACCCTTACAAAGCAGATGTGATAGGTGATTCCACCTTTGTAACCCTGACAGCATAGTGTGCCCCCTTCCCTCCTCCCCTTCCTCTTTTTTCCCAACATGCACTTATACACATAGAGACTGAAAAGGCTCCTTCAGCATTTGCAGTGTAACATTTCTGTATCTTTCCAACATGAATTGGAAGCTTTTACAGGGTTTGACATTTCCCAAAAAAGCACATAGGCTATAATCTTTGTAGAATCTGTAAAGTTCACGGATAATTTTTTTTGCATAACTTATTGTAAGTGTGTGAGTCAGCACATCAGTGATCAGGGGATGGACCCACCGATACATGCTGTCAACTGATCGTGGGTCAGTCTCAGCTGTCAATCATGACGTTTCACCCTATTTTTCTAACATCAAATCAATGATGAAAAACCCAACTTGACAGTGAACAAACCACAGTCTCTTTGAGAAAAATGTGTTTGCATTGTATTTTGACTTTTCAGTTTGGTCCCATCTTACACAGCAGAGGTTGGGTTAGGACCTATACTGCGGCCAGCCACCAAGTGGCAATCAAGACACTTTGGCTTCACTTACAGGAAGCAGTCACGTTGTCCATCTGTATACAGTCTATTGATACAATATGTCAATGTTTGAGTTTCAGAAGCTGGGGGTTGGATTTTTCTTTCTCTCTGACAAAAACAGAAGGTAGCTGCTCCCTCCTGTTTTTATATAAAGCTCAGCCAGACTGCAGCTGGTCGTATCTTCGTTCTGAATGGACACACACAGGAGTTCTGTTAATCTCCTCATCTAAAACACAGCAAGAGAGTGGGAACATGTCTTTCCCAAAATGTCAAACCATCCTTTCAATGGATTCAGGAGATAAAGCTGTCTGCCTCTATACAAATGTTATCAGCACAGAAGGAAAAAGGTATTTGTCAGATTTGTTTAGCAGCTCCACCCCCCTTTATAATGAAGTTTAACAGAGTGCATTTTGCCACTAGACTGCTCATACAATACACATTTGTCTCATTCCATTGAATACTCCACATCCTCTGGTAGTCGTCCATTCGGGCAGCCTTACTGGGGGCAAATTTCAGCTGCACTAAACCTTGGGCAGCGCATTATATGTGAGACTGAGTTAAAGCACTGACAAAGTGTCCAAGTGTCGGCCTCAGCTGTTGCCAGCTCGGAGCTTCAGACGGATGTTACAGTGTGGAATTATTGGTTGGTAAAGTCCTGCGGAGGTTTTATACTTTACAACATGCTGTAAAGACCTGCACTTTCCCCCTATTGATGCCTATAAAACTCTAACTTACATTTAAGAGCAACTTTTTAAACTCCATCCATCAATTTTCCTCGGAGGTCGGATCGCTGTAGCAGCTAAGCAGGGTGTATCAGACGTCCCTCTCCCCAGTGATGATGATTTCCAGCTACTCCTGGTGCAGAGGCTTCCTCTGGCCAAATGGTGAATATTGAATGGATTGTATTTATGTCTTATCGACCACGCAAAGCTTTTCACAGTGCAAGTCGCATTCATCCATTCAAACACACATTCATAAGCTGTTTTCAGACATGAGCTCCTAGAGAATGTTCGGGAACGATAGAATCGGGACTTTGACTTTCACACATGAGGATCACAGCAGGAGATTCTCCGATCAGATGCGTTCACAGCTCAAATCTCATTTCTGTCCTAAAGCCGTTTTCAGACATGTCCTGCAGAGGATCTCTGGAGAAATGGTCCGGATTATCTCGAAAGTTTTCAATTCACACATGCACAACGCAGCAGGAGGTTCTCTGATCAGACACATTCACAAAAGCAACAAATTTGCAGAATTCAGGTGAGGGGTGGTGCAGAGGCAGGAAGTAATGTATTTATACCGCTGTGGAGACCACGTGATCTTGTTTGCAGCACATCAACACATCAAGTTTACATATTCGTCTGCGTCTTTTCATTGTGAAATTTTGTATTCTTTCTGTTTCATCCATTCTGCGTCTGTCGCATGACCCACTCGCTCGCTGGGAGGCTTCTGTAGGATATTCTGCTGTGATCTCACATGGGCTCACTCACACAGACATTATCAAGAGTTTTTAGGTGATTGGCAGGAAAAACTCCTGAGAAAGTCTGGAGCCTCTCACATGGAAATTTGTGTTCTCACATTCAGAATCCCTGCATAATGTCAGGAGTTAAGTGCACGTCTGAATGCAGATGTACAATGCTTATATATGCAGCACCACCATATACAGGGTTGTGTCGTCAGGGGTTCAGCGTCTTGCCCAAGGACACTTTGGAATGCAGACTGGAGGTGCCAGGAATCGAACCACCATAATAGGATATTCATTCCCTCCAGCGAGTTCTGGGCTCTCCTCCTTCTCGGGCATTCCTGGAAAACCTCCAAAGCAAAAGCGCCTAGTATCTGGAACCTAATAAGATCCCCAAACCACTTTGACTTTAAGAAGTAAGCATGTGAATTCCTAAAAAACGTGTTGTGTGAGGGGCAGAGAGAGTGTCAGAGAGACAGATATGGGCGAGGAAGAGAGTAAGAGATCAGATAAAACAGACAGCGGAGAATTTAAGTTAATTTGTTTCTTTGATGACAGCGCAACACCCACAGCGATTAAATACATTACCGAAACACTTTCTAATTCCATATCTCTTCCATCACTCACAACACAGATCCGCTTTTCACCATTAACATCCCAATCTTCCTCTTATCTTTTCTATAAGTCCTTTTCCCCCCGAGTTCCTTATCTCCTTCCTCTTCCATCCAACACAGATAGTTGTCTCATACCCACTTCTTTCTATCTCTGATGTACTTTTCTCATCACAGCCTCCTTGTCTTTTTATCCATTTCTTTCACCACCCTTTTTATTTTCACTTTCTATTTTTCATCTTCCCCAGCTCTGTGGCCTCTTTCTTCCTCCTGTTTCCTATTCATACCTTCCTCCTCTCTGCCTATCAGCCCCTTCTTTATTACCTCCTTTCCCCTAAACTACTTTCTTCCACTCTTTCCTGTTTACTGCGTCTCACTCGTTTACACTCCTTCTCTGAGATGTATTACTGTCATCTAGTGTTTAAAAACATGAACCACAACAGCACTGAGTTTGATCAGTGGGCTGAGGTCTGTTGCTCCACTCCTCTCCTCTAATTAACAAAACACATTGATCATCTACAACAACAGTAAATAGTCAATTATAATGATGACATTAAAATTATTTTGTGTTCTGTAAAAGGAAATAATTAGAATCCTATAAGCCATGTACTTAACACTACTGACTTGTTTACTTGCTTAAACAACGTAACCGTATCACCCTGATTACTGGTTCAGGACCGTCTCTATATAGTATTTTGTATCATAGCAAGCTAGTTGTTGTCATAGTCCATGATCTGCTGCCACCACGATCCACCACCAAGCCCCATTGTCTCTCAGCATTGTCCTGAGGGAGAAGATTTGAATTCCAAGTTCGTCTAGCTTTATAAATAACACTCTCCCTTCCAAGAGAGGACGATGTTTCAAAACGAGTTTAACAGACTTGGGGAGCTGCCGTCACGTACATCTTAACATATAGTGAATGCACGAGACACAATATTTAAACAGGAAATATTCACATCTACGAACAAACACCGATGCAAAGTCTTAGCTCTGGGGCAGAAAATAATAAGCCACAATAGCACATTCCAGCATTTAGAAATAAAAGCATCTTAGAAATGTGTAAAATATCATTTTAGGTTAGGGTGAGTCTCATCCGTTGACTTCACTTGATGCTATGATGGATGAAGATAATGATGAATTCAAATGAGATGTATTAACAGCACTTTAAGGCAAGCCCACCAAGTTAACTCATTGCAATGACAAATGGATTTTTGACAGGAAAAGAAGGGCTGAGGTTTTCTCCTGCAGGATAAAGGTGATGTTGGCATTTGTGAAATCCCTGCTTCTCCTGCCATCAGATTATACCAGATAACACACACACGCACATGCAAACACACACACACGCACACACACGCACACACACGCACGCACACACACACACACACACACACACACACACAAACACACACACACACACACAAACACACACACACACACACACACACACACACACAAAGCAGTGATAACTTTGATGATATCTGTGGTTTGTCAGACGTCTGTGCTGGAAAACAAGGTGGGGAAAAACGTCACTTATTTAGAAAAATAATAATTTAAAAATTCCGCAGCTATCTATCAGCTGCAGGGGATCTGCACACCTGTTTGTGTCTGACAAATGTATTGTGATGAATGTAACAACACAAGGCCATTTTTCCAGCCAGCGCTCGCTCACTCTTGCTTGCTCTCTGCCTCGGGCGCCTGGTGACGCTGATCGGAAACTCATCTGAGTACTTTGTGTACAAACAGCAAGCTACGGTACGTTCTAGTACACCGCACCTCACCTGCGTTCACAGGGCAGAGGGCGTTGGGAAACATCCGGAAAATGTTGCCAAACCACGAGGTGACAGAGGGAAAATACTTGGAATAAAAATAAAAAGATCTGGGTGCAGGCTTCCAGGTCAAGCCGTTCCACACAAGCTCTTTAAACGTGCCCAGTTTTGTTTGAATATATTTCATAACCACTGTGTGTGATTTGGTTTCTCTTACCCAACAGGAAACCGGGGGTTGAAGTGTACATATTCTTATAAAAATTGAAATCCCTTCCATCAACACTGATGACTGTCATTGCAGTTGTTATTTTAAATGATTGCAAATAAAGATACAAGGCGTTGTGTCTCTGCACGTCTGCCTCACTATCAACACTCTGCTGTAATGACTTTCCCTGAGTTATAAGACAGGTCCCATTGTGAGAGCAGCAGGCCCAGCTGTCTCACAGTCAGGTATGTGAAGGTTAATGCTGCCTTAAGGTGAGGGATTATCACACGCTTCGGCTCAGGTTTCGGTTCAAGTCTTTCTCAACATCTGCAGCAGCTGATCGTTATCTTTAGCTGGATCACTAAAGCTACAAATTAATAAAGGCGGAGCAGTGCCAGCTTCGAGAGCTTCTGAGTTGAGAAAATCCGATGCTTTATGCTTTACGTTTCAAATTAAGTTGTGTTTTGTGATATATCTTATTTGTTCTTGTTGCTGAGAATATCCATTTAACAGTACACTGATGGAGTCAGAATTTTGAGGCAACATGCAAACATGGTCAAGCTATGTAGTCTATGTAGTTAATGTAAGTAGAAACAAATAAGTTCACTTAACTTGAAATGAATATAATTATGTTGAATTGAAATTGTCAGTTGAATTTGTGTGGAAGTGTATATGCTTGTTTGACAGAGAGAGTTCAAGAATTTAACTTTCTGAATTTAAATGAAGCTTCTAGATGAGTTTACTCACATTTTTAAGGCAGCAGGTGAACTTGTTAGTCTAAACCTACTTGAAATATGTATGAGAGAAGCACAAAGGACAGGGAGAGGACTTTGGTATGAGAACTCACTGGAGTGCATATTCAGTGGAGGATGAATCAGGAGCCTTCGGTTGTGACTGACTGCAGCAGGAAGATTATCCCTCCGCTGAATTTAGGCCCAGGTGTGGTGAGAACCAAGCTGGTGCAGGAAAACCGGCGCCAAACAGCCGGTCGTGACAGAATCCAGAACATGGCCTTATGTGTGTGGCTTATGGCCTGGGGGTATGGAGCTGTGGAATGATCACTTTCTGCTACGAGTGCCAGCACCAGGGATTTAAAAGTGGTATGAGCAGCCACAGGGAGAGAGAAGAGGGGACAGAGCCAACATGAAGGAATGGAGACGAAGCGTTTGTGAAGTCAGGGAAGTCTTTCAGGAGGCAACGAGGGAATTTAAGCAGAGAGACTGTGACTTGGAGCCATGCAGAGTGCCTGCAGAGGATACATCTGTTTCATAGATGTTGTAGAGTGTAAACCGGCAGGATCACATGCTGGATGCAACAGCCTGACTCTTCCTTTTTTAATTAATCAATGCTAGAGCAGTGCCAGTTCAAAACCTGCCTGTTTTGGTTGGGCTGCGTTACTGTTCCAGAGCTACTTCTGAATTATTCCTTATCATTAGTGAGTCCTCCTCAAACAATTCTACAATGTTTTGGCACTTTTTATTGTTTGTGTGCAGGACGTTGTGTGCAGAGCTTATTATACAGTTTATAATAAGCTCTGTACACAACGTCCTAGATCCTGGTTGGGGCCTATGGTGCCGAGTGAGGTTAGAAAACTTTGTGTTCATCCACTCTGGTTTATCTGCGGTGAAGATTTTATTGTCAATGTTTTTCATGAAATGAATAGTTGTTTTTTCAGTGTTCGCATGTTTAATTTATCTACAAGTTTGAATGATTTCCTGAACTGGTGTTTTTTTATTTTTCATTCATTCATTCATTCATTTTTAATTTATTTATAACATGTTATACAAACAAGTGAAAACAGAAACAGAAAATAGTATTATTTACAAACAGCGCTGAGGAAAACAAAATCTAACACTTCATGATTTAATCGACATATTCGAGAAGGAGAGGTCTGTTAAGCAACTGCCACAAACTCCTCAGAGTCAAGTGCATATTTTGTTATACAAGTAATACAATACTCTGTTATTTAGTTTAATATATTGCATTGCGGCATCAAAACCAATGTGCTTTTACTTTGAAGACAAATTGCAAAAGAAGATGTGATCCTATGAATGTTGTTGCCATGAAATCAGCACCTGTAACACACTGTAATGTCTGGGTCAGTCCGATATGGTGAAATAAAAATAATCAGATTTTCAAAATGAGCAGCAACCCTTAAAATATTATCAATGTAGAAAATGTAATGACAGATGGAAAAGTGACTGACGATGCGAATCAGGAATTTTCCTTCACAGTGCATTGACGACATATGACTTTTAAAGAATCACAGCATAAACTTGGGCCGTCAGGTTTGTTCATTTAAATGGAAAATAGTAATAATTCACTCACTGTGCTTGTTCCAGTTGGACTTTTTCCAGTATAATTATGAGTGAGGTTAGGAGAGGAACATGCAAATGAACATGAGGTAAGCCTTCAGGACAGAGACGGATGTTACCTGCCAAAGTCAGAAATAAGTTCAGTGTAGGGCAGTTACTTCAGCCAAAAAATTACCTGAAATTTATTAACCACAGATTCTCAAATCTCATCTTTCTTTGTTCTGTCTTTTCTACATGACGAAGAAAAAGTTTTACTTGATAAATTATTCCGATTCACAGCCAGTTCCAGTTTGTGGGCAAATGACACAAACCCAATTGTGCTGCCTCAGCTGTTTAACTCATCGTATTTAAAGTTTGACAACTGAACATTTTAACAAAAGATGAATCAAAATGGGGTTGAGTCTTTCAGTGATTTTTTTGAATTGTTCTTGTATACAAAAGAAGGAAATCATTCAGAGCACATCTTGCTGTCTCAGTGTGACCTCTAGGTGTCTGGTTTCATGTTGGCTCGATCAAAGCTTTTTTCTGAGAATGATGAGAGCCTGTAACAGAGACACGCTGATTTCCATGTAGATAGCCCTATACATTACACCACAAAAGCAGCAGCACCAACATGAGGATGATCGCACAACCCTCACAACCACAAAAACATGACCTTTACAAAGTGCAAGATGATGTTTTGGAGCATGAAACATTGTGCACATATGCACAGGTGTAGAATTTATTTAGGGACCCAGAATTGCACTTGTCCGAAGAGAAAAATCCAAGCAAATTAAGGGAAAATCTTCATCCGTTTGACAATAAATGGGCCTGCAAATATGCACAACATAGGCGAGTACAGAAACTGCAAATACTCACACACAGCAACAGATTATGTGAGTTATCGCAGACGACTGTCTCCAGTCGTCTTCACCTTTATTTAGTAGGTGTGTTTCTTTCACTTCATCTCCACTTTGTCTTGTTTCTTTATGCCACGAGTTCCAGACCTTCCTCTATTCACCTTGTGCTTCTCAGTGAATCAGGTTTTCGGACATGTTTTTAAGCCTTTGCCTGATAGACTGCATTCCTCTCTACTGAGCTCTAATCTGTATTAAAAATTAACATTTTACCTAAACCCGTGACAGTGAGTTGTGCATTAGACTCCAGTGATGTGCCCAGCCTCGTCAGATTCTAATTGATAGTGATCGCATTTATTTGAAAGATGCAACAGATCAATTTGAATCAGGAATATATTGGGTTGTTCATTAAAAAATAATTCATAACATGAGGATAGAAGGTACATGCACACACTCACACAGACCTCTCGGACGCCAATAAACTGCAGTCGGATTTACTGAGACGTGTGAGTAGAATCACAAATAAAATCCACACTTGAGTTCGGATGAGTTAAAACATATATTGAGATTCTGGCTGAAAATACTGAAGATAACAGGAAAATGTTCCGGACACATAAACACACACACACACGCATACACACACACAGAGATAGTATTGTGTCCATGACCATGACTACTGAGGACAATACATTGATTTCCTGGAGACTAAAGTCAGAATCTTTCCTCTCCACTGAAGGAGAAGTCGTAAGGAGTTAGGAAAGGAGAAACACTGCCGGAGAAAAAACACACACTTGCATTAAAACTGCAAAGGTTACCTTTTAAATACATGACAAATAATGTTGGTGAATTAACAAAATGTTATCTATCTTTTTTATTTGGTCTATTTGCAGAAAGGTTATAGTGAAACCAATGATTTACTATATAGTTTTAATGTCTCTGCTCTAAACCTATTAAGAAGACATTATTTTTGTGTTCCAATACTTTATTGGAACACAAGTAGTTTTCATGTGACTGTATGCAAATCCCAGAGTTATTGTAACACATTACAGCAGGTTTGGACCTGTCGGCGAAAGATGCAGAGGAAATGCATCTTGGAAATAAAATAAGTACAATTATGCATAGGGGTTAATAGCCATCTATGAGTTTCCACATAGCTTAAAAAACATTCTCAGTAGATGTTACATGATGTCGGTGATGTTTCTACTGACGCCGGTGTATTGTTTTTCAATGAGCAGGGGATGTATTTTTATGGCCTGTTCTCTCTCGGGCCTCCCACACGCCAGCACAGATCAGTGAAAGCCCTGCTGCTGGCACCGTATCAGTAGAGAGAGAGGATGGAGATGTGAGGCTGGTGCTAGTACAAAGTCTTGAGGCTGAGGGTGGATGGTGATAAACAAAACCCCACACAGTTTCCTGAATCGCCACTTGGGACTTGTGATGTGCAGATGTACACCCATGTAAACAGCAAGAGACTGGCAACCACTTACCCAGAGGAAGATGGTAAAAAAACGAGTCTATACACAGTGTTGGGGAGTAACGGAATACATGTAACGGCGTTACGTATTTAGAATACAAATTATGAGTAACTGTATTCCGTTACAGTTACAAATTAAATAGATGGTATTCAGAATACAGTTACATTGTTGAAATCAGTGGATTACATGACGGTACTTCTCTGTTTCACGAGTTTAATCACTGTCTCGTAAATCCACCGGAGGCAAAGCCCCCAGGAAGCAGCTGGAGACCAGGGCTGCCGTATGAGCGCCCGGGACCCCGGCGGCGTGAAGAAGCCTCACCGCGACCGGCTCGGGACCGAGGCTCTGAGAGAGTTCCGTCGCTACCAGAAATCTACGGAGCTGCTGATCCGCAAGCTGCCCTTCCTGCGCCTGATGAGAGAAGACCGACCTGCGCTCCCAGAGCTCTGCTGTCATGGCTCTGCAGGAGGCCAGCGAGGCACGCCGGGTTCACACCGGACGCTGAAGCGACGCTAAAATAATATCACCCGTTGACCCAGTAGTATAAAAGCATATAGTCACTTCTTGCTCCAACATTAACTGCAACAGCGTCCCAATTTAATGTCATCCATCTTCAAGAACTTCTCCGCTGTTTGCTCCATTCAATGTCGGGTGCTTCTCCGCCCCCCCCCCTCTCTTTTTATCTTTATGACTGCTTGTGTGTCTGTATGTGATCGGTCAAATTGGTAAATTTAAAACTCCAGGACAACAGAAGGGGAATACAAACTATGGGATGCATGCTTATAAATCATATAAAATATGTCATCAATATCGTTTAAAATCATTTTTCAGTGTGTTTCCTGGAGCGATACGCTCGCGTCAAGCTCAAACTAAAATAGACTCGACGCCGAAACGATCGTAGCACGGCGCGAGGCAGCCTTGGCACAGGGGGGGGGGTCCTTCAGCCTCTGGTGGGACCGGCACAAAGGTGGGAGTGGATGGGAGCCGGACATCCAGCGGCCCGCAGCATCGGTGGAGAGAGAGTTTAAACTGCTGCTGCTCCCCTGACTATAAAAACGCCGCAATCATACACTTAAAAAATGCAATACAAACCGGAAGTATTCCAAGTATTCAGAATACGTTACTCAGATAAGTTAATGTAATGGAATACGTTACAGATTACATTTTTGTGCATGTATTCTGTATTCTGTAACGGAATACGTTTTCAAAGTATCCTTCCCAACACTGTCTATACATATTATCGCTCCATGTTGTGGGTTTAAGTTTCCATGAGGAGATTTTTGTTGTAATGGCGAGGAAATGGAAACCAAGTACTAGTAAACAATGTGAGGTATAGAAATCTAAACTCACTTCCTCTTTTGTATACAGAGATGTTTCCCAGAGGCGTAACTGTGTTTTGTCAACTGGTGTCTGTTTAAAATCAACAGGGATGGTTGACTGCCTGCTTACCTAACCTGAACTCTACCAACTCAAAACAGTAGAGGCCTTTGCAGCACAACAGTGATGCAGCTAAATGGCAAGAAATGGAGAATTGCGACAAAACTGATTTTGTTTACAATAAGCGCAACATCAAAATCAATCATATATGATCTGGTGTTCCCTTTATTTTCTAAAAATGGAAAAAGAACAAATACATGGGTACAATATTGACAAAAAGGGGAGAACCTGCTGAGTTTCACTTCTTGGTTCAGGACTTTGAACTACGGCCGTTTGAGGACGTGTAGGGATCGACAGTGTGGTTCCTGTAAAAATCCTTTCCATTTTCTGAATATGGATTCTATCAACCATAATAAGTAACCATCCTTGATAGACCTGCCACAAGCTACGAGTTTGTCAAACAACATTATATACCAAAGTACTACACTACCCACAATCCTCAGGTCTAATGGTGACATCTCTGATTGGTGGAGATAGCTGTTACACGGATATGTTTGAAAAAAAATTTCAGCTAAAATCAGATCATTCAGCCCTACATTACTTTAACCACAGAGCAACTATGATTTCCCTTTGTAAACAATGAAGAAAAGAGGGTCTGAGGTGGTGAAATTCACTACAAGTCCTGTACTAAAGTGTTGTTGAAGGCCAGCTTGTGGATTCTGTTATGGCCAGTAGGTGAGACAAGACATACAGGGTCGCTGACAACTCTAACGTTACACTACTACACTAGGCTACTAAAGGTCCATTTATAAAATACATGGGATATGGAACCAGATCTGTTCTAAAAGTGTGCGATCAGTGTTGCTGTTTGTATTTGGTTAATTCATTTTCTTCAACAGGAGCTGAGTCACTTGTTGCTTGATCTTAGATGCAAGTCGGCTCCATCATATACTTTTGAAGACTAAAATGACTTTGAACAATGACAAATATGTTAAATAAATAGACAAATGAACCTTTCATGTAGAAAAATAAAAGCTTAGTGAAATTCCGTCACTGTTGGGAACACTTGCAAAGCAGGTTTGACAAATGTAAATAATATGGAAATGAACTGCACAAAGTAAATGCTTGTATTGTGCAATGGCTTTGATCTTTAAATTTCCTTCATCAAAACAACCGTTGAAATGGAAGCAAAAAGCAAACCTGAGATCTGCAAAGTTCAACCTTAAATTCTCAAACGCTGCATCTTATTCTAAAGATGTTTATGTGATACGCAAAAGTAAAGACACTTGAAGAGATCTGGATTAGAAATGTTTCGGTAAGATACAAGCTCCAACGGCTTCTCAGAGCCAGATACTGCACACCACCTTTGTTGTCAGTATTTCCTAAAACGTAGAGGTTGAGGTTAATAACTGGGTCTTGTCGATCAGCTGAACTACTCTGAGCTGCCTGTGCTCACTTCCTGCACTCTGTTCCTGTCTCCTGCTGTGCAGCTGAACAAGTAAGGCATCTGGCTTCCTCTGATGAACTGATTTATTTATGATTGCTGGGACCCTGCTACATAGGTCCACATTCTCCCGGGATCTCTTCTGTTAAGTGAAGTCACTCATTGAACCGTGCATGTGTCTGGAACAAAGGGTCTGCTGGAAAAACAAAAAGCAATAAATCTGCCTCAATGAACAAAGTGATCACCCGCAAAGCAAATGTGCTTATTTAGAGTCAAAAGTGTGATGACTAGTTAGCATCAGAGATACTTTGAGAAGACTGGAGCTTTGATTGCGTCACATGTTGAGAGCTGTGATTCATTTCTTTGAAGCCAAATGTTAAATTCAGGTTGCAATAAATAGCTAATTATTGATTGATGTTTATGCTTTTGTGTCTGGGTGGAGACCTTCAGAGAAAGTCTGAAAGACTTTCAGAGAGAAGGACATTTCAACGATGGAGGTAACAAGGTCAGACTGAAGCTGGTATATTGGTGCACTATTTCCATGAAGGTATTTAAGGTGCAAAGTAGACGTATGGAGGAAGTTGTGGTGGATGACTGGTTCAAACCACTGATTGTACGTAGGATGGGCAAAACAACAGCCTCCCCAAAGTGAAGCCAAATTGTCTCAATCACCCCCTGGTGGCTGGCTGCAGTAAAGGTCGTAAAACTTGCTTAATCCTTCAATAAATTATTCTCAAAGATAGTTTCTGGTATTTTAGGAAGTTGTTATTACACTGATGTTTGTTCATGTGTTCATTTTTCCAGTCAGATGGTTTTAATTTGTTATTTGATGCTATAAAACACAGTGAAACATCATGATTGACAACTAAGACGCTATTGGTTAAACCTGTATATCAACAGGATTTAGATAAGGTACGCCACACCAAGATTACTACTAACTGGTTAGGTTGCTCTAATCCAATGAAATGTTTTTCATGATTTTTTGAGGAAACAGAAATATGTATCTAATGTGTTTACAACAAATCCCAAAGCAATCTCTTACATATTATTAGCCTGACTTCATATGTTGTTGCCCTGGAACACAACAACAACAACCATCCGCTTGCTAAGTGTGATGCTGCGTGTGACATAATATCCATATCTGGGTCCAAATCTTTGGGTCACAGCTAACAACCTAAGAACCTGTAATTCTTTTCACGATCACATGTTTTTGTGTGAAATATATATAAGGGTAAAAAACTGAGAAAATTCACATAATTTTTTATTCTCACAGTTATTGCTTCTGTGCTAACCAAGTCTAGCCAGCTTTACATCAGCAAGAGACAAACTTTTTGTTCACAAATAAAGCTCCATTCAGAGTTAATGCAGTGGAATCATGATGGGGATGTGGCTTTCTGGTGCATCTTGGTCGTACCTCAGGCTGACACCCATGTGACAAGTTGTGTGTGTGTGTGTGTGTGTGTGTGTGTGTGTGTGTGTGTGTGTGTGTGTGTGTGTGTTTGGAACAACCTTTGACACCAGCCATTCCTTCTCCCTTTCCAACACACACCTACTGTACGTGTACACACTCGACCTCTGTTGCCTGGCCGTCTGATGAAAACAGGTTTGGGTTTTTCCAGTGGAGTCCTGAATGTTTACAGGAGGACACTTGTGAAATTGTGTAATGGTTCAGATGTGAATGTGTGGTGAGGAGGTTATGTAAGTGCTTCTCTTGTGTCTGATTCACTCCTTCTCAGATCTGCATGAGAGTGTTTGTGTGTTTGTTCGGGAAGGGGTGGTGCTCTGAGAGCGGTGGAGCTGAGAAACCTTTCTGTGCCCTTCAACATATAAACACATACCACCAACATTCAAAGTCTCAGGGAAACACTAACAGGACCAAGTGAGTGGGTAGAATATAAGATAGAAAATTGTACTCCCACAGAGACACACACACATAAACACCTGCAAAACTGCCTCATAAATTTCAGTTTCACGAAGAAGGTCAGAAAGAAGACGTGCATGTTGTAGCAATGCTTCAGTTCCCCAATGTCGGGAAACACGTTTGCCTTTTAAAACCTCAGAGTGGGGTAGCTAATTGCCAATCCAAACATGAACTCTGAGACTGCCCTCAGTCTACCCATGTTTGTTCGGCCGGTCATTTGCTTTTCAACCCCCCCATCAAAACAGCTACTTATTATAATGAAGATGAGTCAGAATCACTTCTCTGAAACTTGAGTCCTAACTGAATACAAATGATTAGTTTGGTTTTGATTAGCTTTAGTGTCCTGACTCTTTTGGCCCTGCTTGTTTAAGCATTTATTGCATTCTCTCTGTTCTGGATACTGAATGTGCTTTCCCCTAGTGTTTATTATATGATGTTTGTCTCCCCAGTATTTGGGGTTTATAAATTAGTCAAATGTATTTTGTATTTTTAGAAGGAGAAAAATTTGACCAGTCAGCTGACGGTTATCCTATGGAAACCCCGACCCACTGATAAATGTATTTGTAATGTAATGCAATGTAATGAAGCCGCACCTAAGAGATGTCCACAAATCAATCTGTCATTAATGAAAGGCATTCAGTTTATGTTTCCATTCAGCACTGTATATCGTGCTGTTTAGCACCATTGGGAGCATGTTAGCGAGCTCAAGTTAGCATTGCTCAAGGTACCATGATTAAAATGCTTAAGTACAGTTTCAAAGAGGAGCGTGGCTGGAGACTCAGTTTGTTTACTGACAGGGCTGTGACATAGGTTTTTATCATAAATTATTCCTTAACTTCCTCATTTATCCATTTGTATGTGCTGCTATATCTTTGTGAGTCTTGTTTCAGCTAATCGCCTCATGTTTGTTTAATGACCTGGCTCATTCTTCTGGTTTGAATATCCTGTGACGAGCAGGCAGAGGTTTGATAAAAGACTGTTGTGTCAGAATCAAGCTTTTTTTAATGGGAATCTTGATATGATGCTGCTTTTTGTATCACAACTGGCAGCTATTCTTCTACAATGATGGATTATTAACCTGATGAATAATACAAAATTTGTTGGTTTTCCTGATACTATTAATGGGCTGTTTCAGGGTTAAGACTTAGTTTGGGGATCAGGGTTAGAATTAGGCTTAGAGAAGGGTTAGGCATTTCATTTTGATGGTTAAGGTTAGGGTAAGGGGCTAGGGAATGTATTATGTCGATGAGTGTCCTCACTCAGACAGAAGCACAAACGTGTGTGTGTGTGTGAGCGAGAGAGAGAGAGAGAGAGCAGAACATGGCTTGGTCACTGAGGAAATAACGGTGCTTGATTTCCCAAAAGGGTCGTGAGTAATAATGAAACAGTTGTCCACTGACTTACAGTTACATGTCGAGGATAGAGCAGGAGATGATGACATATATGAGTAATGTCACTGGACACCGTTACGGTTTTATTCACTGAACAAGGTACTAAGACCTGAAATAAATCAACATGTATAAGAAATCTTTAATAAATCTTGGTCGCTTCACAGGGAAGTTGTCGTCTCTTCAGATTCGTAGCTGACGATGTGTAGATGTCACTTCGGCACGAGGCGTTGTGGTTTAGTTTTAAGTAAGACAGTATGCCTGTCTAGTATATGAATGTGGGTCCGTGGTTAAATCAGACTCCTCCTGTCAACATGTATAAAATAGATCACAAAACCCTAATGTGACAGCAAAGTGTTAGGTGTAGCTGCTTTCAGACATGCACTGAACTCCACAGTTCCTGGAAAGGCGGCATATGTGTGAACACAAATGTCAAAGTTTCTCTGCCTGGCCTCCGGGTATAAAGTCTCTAGCAATACAGGAGAGGTTCATGTGTGAACACAATTGGATGTACTGTGTGTGAGTGGGGTTGTTGATGACAGGAGAGTTACAAAAGTGAAACAACAAATTGAAAAAGAAACATCTCCCGGTGCAAAAAACGTTTCACACACATAGAAGACAACGACAGAGATGTCAAAAGAGATTGTGTCCGTGTGTTGTTACGAAAAAGCACGTGATCTACACAGCGGCCAATCTGCCGCACCTGGCTGCTGCACCTCTCGCCTGAATAATGAGGAGGCTTTGTTGCTGTTGTGAACTTGTCTGTGCAGATAACCTGTCCTGTGCACATGTGAAAGACAAACTCTGGGTAAACTCTGTAGCCAAATCTCTGTATTTTACCCGCAGGTCATGTCTGAAAATGGCTTAAAGGTTCAGTGTGTAGAATTTAGGGACATCTAGTGGTGAAGTTGCATGTTGCAGCTGAATACCCCTCACCTTACCCTCCCCTTCCAAACATGAAAGAGAACCTGTGGAAGCCTTCAGATATCATACAAACTCAGAAAGTGTTTAGTTTGTCCAGTTTGGACTACTGTAAAAAACATGGCGGCCTCCCTAAAGGACCCACTCCAGATGTCAATGTAAGGTATTTAAATATAAAGGGCCCATTCTTGGGTAAAGAAAACAACGTTTTGTACAATTTCAATGAAACACACTAGGATTAGTTTATGTTCAATTTCTGCCAATAGATCCCTTTCAACTAAATCGTACACACTTGATCTTTAAGTGTGTAAAGATAACTTGTAGTATCAAAATACTTTATAAATGCAATTCATTGCAAATTCATGTTATGCCATTGGCCCAGATGGCCTCAAGATGATACTACAAGTCATTTGTATTTGTTTACATCATATGAGTCTGAAGATGAGCAGTGAAAAACAAAAGTAAGAAGCAACTGTTTGAAATAAGGGTTTCACACAATGTATCCTCTGATGAATTATTACAGAACTGATTGACATTAAAATAAGACCAGATTTAAGTTTGCTTTAAGTTTAAGTGGAAAATCAGAGCTGTGTACAAACACAAGCTCAGACATCCATTAATAAATACAATAAAAAACACAATAAACATTTGCTTAGTTATTGTGGTATCAAATTCACCAGTTTTGTATTGTTCTTTTTGTTTTTAGCCTCGATCAGAGATAATGAAAATGTTATAGTGCGCGTACTGTACAATCCATCACTATATTTGATCATTGCTCTATATGATTTATTCTGAATCCGTTGTACTGACGGTGACCAGCAGGTGGCAGCATTACACTAGTGAAACACATACACACCCTATCTGTATCTCACACACACACACACACACACACACACACACACACACACACACACACACACGCACACACATACAGCGGCTCATGTGTTGAACAAATGGTGCTGGAACAAACAACATTAATGTGATGGTTACAATGAAGGATGGTGAATGTGTTTTTGTTTGATGCTGCCCGACGCTGGTATGCTATATTGTGTAAATCAAAACTGTCAGCGATTATGATTCATATGTTTGAGGAGTGCACAGACTGTACTGTCTCACAGTATACACAGGATTTCCCAACATTGATGACCTCAATACGTCTTGAACAGATGATATATGAAGAGTTAATGAGAACAGAAACGTGTGACTAAACAAGATAGTTATTTTATCCATGGCAGGAGAAGATTGCTCTTTAAAAACGATTGAATAACTTTCTCTTCTTCAGCTTTACCTGTGGTTTTCCCTCATGTCAGCTTTCACTAAAAGTTCTTAGATTGCTTTTGTACTACATTTCTGCTTTTCTTCACATGACAGGACTTGCTCTCACCCAGCTTTGGTCACAACAGGCTGCACAGTCAAGGGTGTTGTGGGTGAGGGTTCAGAGGAGTTCAAGGAGTATCATGGAGTGAACTTGAGTAACTCTACACGCCATTTATTCACCAAAAATACATACATTCATTCAAAAACCCTGCTAGCCACCTGTTTTGTTTTTCATGAATTCACTTTGTGTGGAGTCTGATGAATGATTGTGTACATTGACCTTCTTTGAGTTTGAGAGTTTACACACCTTGTAACATTTTCAGTCTATTTATAACAAGACCCTGCCTCAACCAAAAAGGTAAATAATCACAACTGTTGGCAGCTTTCAGGAATATCGTTTCTTACACGGTGCTGCAGAGGAAAGAGAGACAAAAACTATTCCTCAAATATACAAACATACACACTGGATATGCATTTGTCTCAATCCCTTTCTTCTGACTATAAGAAAATCCTAGTTTACGTCCTTGTTCACAAAAAAGAAAGAAAAGTCAAGAGAGTGGGTGGGAGGGGGTCAGTGACCAACTTACATACTTACTCACAACTATCTCTTGTACATAGGTTTATTTCAATAAAAAAATCGAAATGAACTCATGCGTACAGAAATCTTACATGTACTATTACATTTCTAAAAACTGACATGAAAAAGAGATTTTTTTATTTTTTATTTCTTTATATGTAATCCACTCACATTTTAAAAGATGCCAGAAACAGATGTGTCACTGAGTTGCACCTGACTTTCTGCACGTTCCAGTACACAAGCAAAGATCAGTATTCATTGTGTTAAACAGGGAACTAGGTAGAGTCGGCTCTGACTAGTTTTTGCTCGTGAAGCAGAGCCTCAGCTCAGACGGGGAGGAAATGGAAAGGCTTTTAGAAAAGGAAGTGAGGCCCCTTGGTACGTAGGACTGGAAGGTTCCATTGGGGTGGGTGGATGCTATTCTAATCAAATCAAAGAGCCTACTTGGTACATGATGTTCTGTTTATAATCACGCTATGTGACACTCTCAGCTTCTCTTCATCACAGAGCAATGAACTATTGGCTCCAGTTTAGCATGTTATTGCTTCACCTTTGGCACCGAAAACAGCTGCTGCACGTTGTGACTCCTCACGGGGTTACTTACTTCCAGGTGTTAAAGTTGATCATTGCAGACATTCATGCTTCACAGTATAGACGGACTGTTGCTCTTTTCTACAGGATTTGAGGGAATGATGTCACAGGGTTCTGGGAAACAGTAGTGTTGCTTAGAACCAGCCTGGATGATGATTGCACAACAGAAAGCAACATACATTGGCTATGAGAAGAGGAAACAGTCTCAATGTCAGACAGTAGCTGCGTCCCTGCATTTGAAGTCTGATTGTGTCACTGCGGAGCAACTAGTATGACTCATTTCAGAGGCTCTTCCAAATTAGACCAACAAATGTGTCCTTTCAGCCCCTTCTGATCCGAAAACCATCAACTTCTGCTGCTTTGTCACAACCGGGGTGTCAACATGGTATCCTTCAGCATCTGAAAGAGATGCTTTCACTCTATTATTAACCTGACCACGGCGCTTAAGGACACTGTGAGCAAGAAATTATATACCATGTTAATTATTATTCTACTTACCAGAGCAGCTAAGGATACTGTGAAGAAGCATTCAAACTTTCTCGTCGTATCCATTTGCAGCTCTGTTGCTAAGTGACAGCAGTAAGGTTGGGACAAGCAGCCGATGCACATCATGGAAATCGTCTGTAGACCAGATCTTTTCATTTCGATTAGGTAGCCCCTGAATTGAACATCTTCTTTTAGGCTTACCCTTTCAGTCTGTGTAGAGTCCACTATGACCCCCAGTCTATTATTGCCCCAGCATCGACCTCCTCAGGTGAAAACATCACAGTTTCATCCCTTAATGTTCTTCACATCACCTCCTCTGACTATCTGGATGAAACAGAGCAGGCAAACTGTTTAACCTCTCCATTCACTGCAGCCCACCACAGACACTCTCACTTGTTTCCCATGAACATGTGAGATAATTCTGTGTTTTGCCGTGGCCCATTTCACCGGATATCACCCATATTCCTCTATCACATACATAAATGAATTCATGATGACCCTGTAAGCTCCCTCTCGGTACAGTTCATATATAGAGATCATGTGCAAATGGAAAGTGGAAAGGGCCTTCTGCAGTGTGGGGGTCTTTTTTTCTCTCTCTGGTCCAGCATGTGTGAAGCGTGGAAAACCACCTACAATTTCTTGACACATTTCTACAGTCTCTTCAAACCACAGGGTTGGATAGAAGATGTGGGGGTTGGCCTTCCACTGTCTGATTCAGGGAGGGTTGTTTGGTGGTTAACACTGAGTGAAAGATTCCAAACTAAACAAACAGAGACAGAAACATTTTCCTTATACAATACAATATGTATATGTAGTCACGTGTTTACTGTATATGAATCAATACATGAGTTGGAGTCTCCCCCAAAACCCCATCGACTCAGGAAGAGCTAACAATACACCACACTGTGCAGATGTGTGTACGTTACATGTGGAACTCACATGGTGTGGAGGCAGGTTTGTGAGTCCTCCACTGAACAGATAGAGAACTCTTATTTCAATCTAAGTTTGACATAGACATAGCAACTATGAAGCTACATTTATCATCCACTATATTCTAAGAATATTGAGAATAATTGGTAGATTAAATATTGATGAATAGCTGAACCATCCAAGCTGTTCAACGTTATATTCTTCAAGGATGTATGACTTTACGGCACAAGGAACAAGCTACCCTGTTTTATTTCTCCACATTAAAATATAAATCACAGGTTAAACAAGGCAATAAAAAGGATCTATTAACAGTTAAGTTAATGCTTAACAAGTTCTGTCACTCATACAGTAAAGGCGGCCGTCATTACACGTGTAATGAAACGTCCAGCCGACAGATGGTTGTGAATATGAGCCCGACCATTCAGAGTGAAACAAGCGAGTCACACTTTGCCTGTTAGAAATATCACTACATATATGACTGTTAGCTTTCACTCCACACCACAGAGCAAACACACATCTATGGTATTTTTCTTTGTGTAGAATAAGCCTTCCAGTCCTTTATCTTTAAGAGAACTGTGTAATCAAACTTAAATAGGCCTTTCATTGTTAAGTATGTAAATATATACTGTATATATTTTTGTATCAAAATGTCTTTGCTGGCTAGGGGAGGGCACAGACCTGTGTAACCGTCAAATATCTTTAAATGTGTGCTGACTTGTCTCAATGTGTGAAGGCAGAAATGCACTGTAGTAGGGACGGCACATGTAAGGTGCCTGATTTGAATTCACAGTCAGTTAAACTTACTTTGCTATGCTGCTTGTTTGTTAATTATCAGCAGATTATGAGTAAAACTCTGAACTTTAAATACCATCATTAAAATGTGGCTCCAGTATGCAAATTGAAGAACAGTCAGCTACTGTACTTTGTGTTTTATAATAGGAACCATCTCAGCGGTGTGATTAACACGAACATGTTGCATCTAGCATCTACCCCACCCTGGTGGATAATCAACCTGGTAGATAAACAACAGCCACCACTGCTTCAAAGCATAGAATTACATACAATGTTTGTCTTTTCTTCAATGGATTCAGATTTCAGCGAATCATAAAATATACAAATATACCAGACACCATTCGAAAGATATCATTCCAGTACTTTAAATGTTTTCAAATCTTCCCCTGAATTTGTAAGCGGGATTATTCAAGACCAATGCTGTGAAGTAAACTGCTGATTTCAGATTTTAGAGATTTCAAGGTGAGATAATGGTGAGTAAACAACAATTGGGTTTTAATCTAATCGCCATATTGGTGTCAACTCCAGACGAATAGTCATTAATTCTGAGGTGATTCAGACACTGTCAGACAGCTGTCTGACTTTTGTCTCCATAAAACACTTCAACATGGACGGAATAAAACAATAAACCTGTAAACTTCACCAACTCATGGGCCATGTTACACATCCACACCCACACACACATAAACACACTCTCAAACATACACACACACACACACTAAAATTTACTGTGCCTACTCGTCAAGTGTAATAAAAACACATTCATACACTCACGTGAAAACACATACACTATAAACATAAAAGCATCTGGAATTTATACAGACATGTTGAAACACTTCAGGGAAAATAACAAAATTCCTTATGTGAATGAAATAACACACACTCTAACCTATATAATGAATCAGCTGAGCCTGTGTATAATAAAACACACAACTGGGCGGCCAGACTTAAAACAGAAAGAGTGACTGGGTCTGTGGGACTTTGTCCTAAAAGGAAAAAGTGTCAGAAGTCCTGATTTAACTTTTATATTTAGTTCCCAGGGCCAAACTCCAACAGCAAGTCACTGCAATTGTTGTTTTTGTCTTTAGAGATTATCATGAAAATAAACTACATCCAATTGAAAGGTCTGACCATTACAGAAGAAAAAGTAAAAAGATGGGATATGTAATCTACAAATAAATATAGCTGTCACTTTTACACTATGGAAACTATAAAAACAAACTTTACATGCATGTACACTTTCATACTGTTGTTGAGCCCTCCAGTCCAGTGTATCTCCTATCTGTAAGAAGCCAAACCGCCTTTTTTGTATCATCACTTTATCTTATGTGTGTTGTATTGTTGTCAGGTCATGACTGATGTCACTTCTCTCCCACAGTCTCCCGCTCAGGGGGTTTGTGGTTATCAGTCACTGGGATGCAGCCAGAAGCGCTACGTGCCTGATAGTTTCTCCAGATTAAAGTGCAGTAGCAGCAGTTTCCTGTCCTACGTGATTCCGTTTTTGGCAACACTCCATTTTTTAACTCCACTGTATCCAGGAATATGATAAAAAGCACTTCCTCTAGACTCCGAGGGGGTATTTTTCTTGGACTCCACAATGCAGTTCTACAAGAAAAATAAAGTAACATGAAAAATAATTTTATAAAAAGTGTTCAAATTATCAACATTATGCTGTAATTTATTTTGTAACATATCAACAGATTAAGTGTAACCTAATCCTAAACTCTGCAAAATTACGGAAAAATTCACACCTGATGACCTTTTTTATTGCTACTAAATTTTCCTGTTTCTCCGCCAGTAAATTCCTTCCACAGTCGACGGTTACTTGGGCTCTGAGTGGCCTGAGAAAAATGATTTCTCCCTGTGAGGAAGCAGACACACACACACACGCACACACACACACACACACACACACACACACACACACACACACACACACACACACACACACACACACACACACACACACACACACATAACATGACCCTGTCCTAAAGCTAAAAATGAATAAAACCAAGAGGAAGTTAACCTTTAACAAATCTTCCAGTACAAACACTTCTGCTATTTGCTTAGAAGACTGGTCTTTGCACAGTGAAGGACACAAACACGTGTTTACTCTGACACACAGTTTGATGAACTGACTTATTCGTTTGTGCAAAAAAATAAATAACAAATGTCATGAGGAAGCTCTGACTTTACAAAACTTCCATAAGCACTTGTTGTTTCCAAAACACAGGTCTGCCAGCTCATTGTCGGGCTGCTGGTGGCTGAAACAGAGAAGGGAATTAATAACACAGCAGTTTTGTATTGTGGGCTCATGCTCACTGTCACTGATGGTACATTGTGCATGTTGTTGACATTCAGGGAAGCACCACTGAAAAATAACATTTTTTGAATTGAACTCACGGACATGACTCATCATCAAGGATCAAATAGTTCTTAACAGTATTGGACCTTTCTCTCACAGACAGAGACATATGTTGTTGTCTGTGCCCTGTACAGCAACACAACGCAGCAGTTTGTCATTGGTCGCCCCAGTTGACAGGTCACTTTAAATAAAAAATAAAAACGACTCAAATTTGAGAAAATGTCATTGGGTTAAAACAATAAACTATCAAGAAGTTAAGCCAAAATATCTAGAATACAAACGTTGCCCTCTTGCACATTTGGAGTCAGAGTCTACGCAGTAGCATTGGGGGATGAAGCTGTGGCTACATGGGTTTGAGCAATCTTGAGTCATTCTCAACCCATTTTTACAATAAGTAAGTAAGAACGACTAAAAATTAAGGAAAATATATTTGTAAAAGTTAGAGAACAAAATCCCCAAGTGAATTTTTGGTACATATGTGGAGGCCCTACATAAACAACACAAAAAGTTAGTAAATTAAACTTTTGCTTCAAATAAGCTAGTAAACTGAACACAACTAACATACCATGATTTGTGGAACCAAAAGGTCCCTTACCTCTCAGATGGAGTAGAGTAATAGAAAGGGGAGAACTGATTTGGGAAACATGCCCTTGTGAGGGTCAACTGGACGTAGGGGTCGGGTACTTCACCAAATGTTCCCCATATTGACAATGGAGATGTAAACAAGCCAGGTAATAACTACATACACAGGTTTTGTGTAATTAAAACTGTGATACACATATTACTGCTGTATAATTGTCCTTAGACGTGAATCCTAAACAAACAGCTGTCACCTGTATATAATCTAATGTTTTGATGATCCATCCCTATACCCCCACATTTATTTTAATGACATCACTTCCTCCTTTGCTCTCGTCATAATAATTATCATTAGCTGCTCTGTGGCTTCGTCCCTTAAACTCTCACAGGTGCTGTTGTGATGTATTTGCCAAAACGGTCTCAATCTCAGTTCAGTACATGTACAAACAAACCTTTGAAGCCGACTGACTCCAATGATTCACCGTTGTCTCCAGACTGAATCTGTAGCTGTCAGCGGTTGGAGCTCAAATCACTGGTGGCTGAGATTGTCTTTGTCATTTCAGATCTGATTCACACCATTAAAGGTCTATTAAAAGGCCGCAAAAGCCACACACATTCATAATCTGATTACTCAGTTACTAATGATAAGCTGCTGATCTATCAACGTAATGCATGGTAACTGTAGAGGCTCGTGAATGAAATGCGACAAGCATCGGGCTAAACATACAACTGAGGAGGGAACAGTCGGAATCATCGCTGATGTGTTACTACTCGCTTCCCAGACAACATACTGATGTGGGCCCCTTTAGCCTATGATGCAGCACTTCTTGCCTTCTTGTGGCCTGAACGAAAGGGGTGTGAGCCCAAAGTGGCCCATTTTTTAAATAGCAAATATTGCCCAAATATCCCAGAACAAATGAGGGATATTTTTGGCAAACATGCAGTGCTCTATGCAAGGTGTAATCTGGATGAAAATCTAAAGTGGCCCATGTGGTAAATGGTGAATATGGCCCAAATAGCACAAAACTAGTTTGGACCACCTTTTTAACCTTTGGTTGAAATGTTGTATTGCTATGGCCCAGATGCTTAACAATCAGAATTCGGAGATTCACAGTTTCCATCAAGGAAAAACAGTTCTCCTGCCAAACGTAGCTCGCATGGTCATTATGACGTAAAATTATTGTGCATTCCATTGTTCCAATCTGGAGTATTTTCATGTGATAAAAGCTGCCGGATCAGCTATCCTATATCTACCCTGTCATGTGGGACTGAGTCATCAATGGGAATTGCAGTGCTGTGACTCATGATACGTGCATGTGCCACAAACAAACTCCAGCCACTTCGTTTCCTCATGCAATTCATCACTGTGTTTTGATTTTGAGCCAAGTCAGTGATCATTTTTTCCCCTGCCCCACTAACAGGTGGCTCTGCTGATACACACCTCTCCATTAGGGTTGGTATTAACAGAAGCCCAGCCTACCCTGTCAGGTGAGAGGGAGCGATACTGCAGCGGCTGGAGGACGTGTGTGACGTGTAGAATTTGCCTCAGGTGAATCGAGAGAGTTCACAGAGATTGTATCTTCTCTTTCAGGTGAGGGGTAGAGTTGGTATGCTTTGCCTCTGAGAAACTAAAGAGCGGGCTGAGTAGATTAATTTGGGAACAATAGCACCATTCTAGCATTACTTAACCGCACAGAACTACTGCTTTGCTTCAGTCAAGGCTGAATAGCTGCAGTCGGAATGTCTTTTAAAAGAAGGCTAAACAAAACCTGTCTGGGGTGACTATCGGTTGAATCTACATACATAGGCTGAGTGTAGGCCTGTGGAGAGGTTTGGATTTGCATGTTTAGCTCAAGATCTGCATATTTTCTGTGTTCTGTGTCGTCAGATATCTCAGGACTAATCACAGTTTGTTTCTAGTTGTTTGATTTTAGTTTATTTATACATTTGTACCATTTTATATACTACTATATCAATATTTCTAGTGTATTTAGCTGCAGGGTAATACACAAAAAAGCTTTGTCAGCAACTCTTTCCTCTAGTGTTGCAAAGTCAAACAAAATGACTCAGTCAAATTTAACTCCACTTTGCTTACATTAGTAGTCAGGGAATGCTCATATCAGAGCAGAGACTTCGGAGGGACAATATGATGGCTCCCAAAAGTGAAGCCAAATCATCTAAATCGCCCCCTGGTGGCTGGTTGCAGTATAGGTCACAAACCGTGGCTCCTCTGTGTTAGTGGATGTGATGAGCCAAACTAAAAAGTCAAGGTACACAATAAATATCTTTTTCATAAAGATTGTTTCTGTCTTTCAAGATAAAGTGCTCATATTTCTGGTAAGTTTGGTTTAAATTAGGTATTTGATGCCATAAAAACGAGATGGTCATGATTGACACCTGAGACTGACTTGCAATTGGTCAAGCACATGAATTGGCAGGACCTCGATACCATCGTTCCACCACACTATAACTACAACACTCTGGCTACAAATGACGTCAAAAGTGAGATGCACCTGTATCTCAGATATTTTAGCATCATTTTTGTACAACGGGAAGAAGTCCATCGTCGTCCATCTTTAAATAGGCTACATTCTATGCATCAGAACAAGTAAGGTGACAATATATGACATATTGGCAACTAAGCAGTCACCTGTCTGGATGCCCCCTTTGAAAGATGTTGACTTTCAGTTCACATAGATTAGGAAACAGTCATTGTAGAGCTTGGAAACCACAGCACAAGAAGGACGGTAAATGTATAAAACTGACAAAAAGAGGAAGTGACAAACATACTGTAATTTCAAGAAGCACATATACTGGTAAAACCAACACGTGAGAAGATATCCAGTTTCAAGTGTTGCAAACTCAAATCAAGAGATTGTGGTCATGAGTCACTGCAGTAAGTTCTTTGATGGTACCTATCCTCATCATGTGAGTCTCAGTCATGCGGTCTGACACTTGAGATAATAAGCACTGGCTTTCTGTAGCATCACAACAAGCGGGAGGTGAACAGTGAAGCTGTGGGAACTAAAGTGTATTAGGCTCTGGAAACTTGAACTGTCATCACACGGAAATAAAGAGGCTAACAATAAATGTCTATTCTAAGATGGGACGTTCTCAAAGGAGAGTGTCCCATATGAAAAAAAGAGAGATGACATGATGTTGTAGTCACAGAACGTGCTCCGAGAGGTTATACAAATGTGTCACGTACGAGTCATTGCACTTTCAGCAGGCCAGGCACATTTCCTGTTTACAGATGAGCAGGGTGTCAGTTATACGTTGTGTGTTCATGTATTAAATGATTCCTGATGAGATGATCCACAAACATTGCATTGCCTATTTTATTTCGTTGCATCCCTTACAAGTGCTCAATGTGAAGGTCTTGAGGAAATATTGTGAGGTAAAAAAGCATAATTTTTTTTGAAAATGTTGGATAGAATAAGATCCAAATGAAGGCAGAAACTATTAGTTTAGTTTGGCTTAGTTTAGTATTATGCACTACACTTCTGTCCAGTTCGATCAAGATAACTGCAGTGTATTAGTCCATAGAATACTAAATTGTATACTATTGTACAGTGTATTATAGCACAGTACAGTACAATACAACTTAGTATAGCAGAGTATGGTATGGTACAGTATAGTGTAGCATGTCTCATAAGTATATTACAGTACAGTATAGTATGATATAGTACTTTACAGTACTGCATAGTATAGTGTAGAGTGGTGTAGCATTGGATAGCCTAGTACAGTATAGTACAACACTGTGTAGCATAGTAAAGTATAGTATAGTACAGTACAGCATAGTGTAGTGTGGCATAGCATTGCATGGAATAATATAGTACAGCACTGTATTGTATAGTATAGTATAGTATTGATATTATTAGAAGTGTTGAAACTTAACTGTCCCTTTAGATGATCACTCAGGTGTTTACACTCTTTTGCGGTCCCTTTTCCACGTGTGGCCAGAAATCTTAGCATGATCTCTGCGTAAAATTCAGACCAGGTGAGAATGGCCCCTCTGCATTCCCAAACTTTTTCCGTAAATATATGACAACAATGTCACGCTGCATCGTTCTTTCACTACATACAGCAACTTTATTCTGCTGACAGATCTACAGACTGTTACAGACCTTGAAAACTCAGATACCATCATGAATGTTTCCTGAGCTCAGAGGAAATGAGGCATGACTCAGAGAATGTACCCTTGCATGAAACACCCCAGACAACAGCATAAAACACACAGCTTGTACATTTGTACCATTTTCATTTATCTTATTTGAACTCATAAGTGGAGTATGCATTCACTCATGTATTATAAACTGTCTTCTTTATATGAATAGAGCTGGGTTCTCAGAAACAGATCCAAATCGCCCCCAATACTGATTACATCCCTGTGAATCATTCACGTGTTGGATCTATGCTCATGACATCATGAAATAAAAGCCTTAATTCCTGTGACTGTTATTTTGGGAGCTTCCCTTTTTGCGTCCTGCCCAGTCCACATGTTATTAAGGACAAAAAGCTTGTATTCCCCTGGAAACACAGTTGGCAGCGTGGTTGACCAAAACAAAACTGTTGAGTCTCTTAGGAAAACAGTCAACGACAAGAAATGGACATGAAATTGAACTTTGGTAGAGGGACTGGGGATGAAGTGTAGCAACAGATTTCCAGTCACTTTCTGTTAAACTTTAACCATCTTGTCAGACTGTGCTGCAACAGAGTCTGTCACTTATTGTTGGATTCTGCTGATAAGCCCGTACTTTTACTTTGTTGCCTTAGATAGAATAATCATTTCTGTACCAATGCGACTAGCACTGGTTGGTGTAGGAATGCCGAAAACAAACCTCTGCTTGATTTTAACTTGACAAACAGCGTTTTTTTTCTCTCAGCAAATACTTGGTTGTCTTTGAAAAGCACATAAACCTTCAGCATTGACCTCACAATGACAGTTCTGAGAAATGCTTGTCATTACTGCGAGCGCGTCAAGCCCCGGCATGAAGGGTCCCAGCTGCCGTCTGTCCTCATGCTGTGCACACGGCTCCACTCAAACCCACAGCACACATTCCTCACTGACTCACCATGTGTGTGTGTGTGTGTGTTCATCTCTCTGGTCCTCACACAGCTCCGGCCCGTGTGTGTGTTGTCTGTCACATAAACAATTCAATGACTCAGTCCCATTATATAATACGATCTGCCCAGCCACGGCTTAAGCTGCCAGTCAAAACACTCTGTCCACCCGTTTACATAAGGAGCCATCGTCAGCTCAAGTTCACATGGGATCAATAATCATTTGTAAATTTTATCTATCACTACATATACCTTGAAACAGAGCATATTATAACTTCATCGTCTCAACCTAACAACCAGAATGGAGATAAGGCAAGTTTGTTCCCACTGTACCCACATGCACAAACACACACTGCATCATTTCCTGCCACAAACTGAAAACAGGTTTCACCTGCTGATGTCATAAGACTTCGCCTTTGTCAAACTTAAGCAACACCAGGCCACACCCTAGAACTTGTCTCTAGGCTGCACACACACACCCACACACACACACACACACACAGAAACAGATCCACACATTTGTGTGGATCACACTGTTATGTAGCATGCTTTGTTTTTTTTAACGTCTTGCATGCTGCCTCTCCAGCACCCGTAAATTCTTCTGTACACAAGTTTTTATTTCTTCATGGGTTTGCATTCCCTGCCCCTCCTCTCCGCTCCTGCCGTCATGTAACACATCAATCATCGACAAGTACAGCAAATCTCCCTGCCTGCTTTTCTTTTGTGTGGCCAACTGCCTTTTTTTGAGGAATGTGTATGTGTGCACACATGAATAGCCGTCGTCGAGTAAGTGACGGCATATGCAGGTGTTGAAATCACAGCAATCAAATTTTGACCCAGTTAGCTTTGCAAAGAAGGTGTTGGCGCTTTCTTGATGATAGATTGAAGACTGCCTAACAGAGAGAGATAAAGAGCGGGATTTTTCACCAGAGTTACTATTTAAAGAAAAAACATTTATCGACAGAAAAAACATTTATCAGGTACCTTCACATTCCCATTTTCGGCTTACATGTAGAGTTCTCAGAGCGCCATAACAAATCTGACAGTTCAGCCCATATGTAGACTGTAAATGTAAATGTACACTGGGTATAAACTGGGACACTCTGAAATGTGTAATTTTCCATTAGGTGAAGATGAGCAGTGATGACAGAGCATGTTGAGCCTCTGCAGTAATGCTGCACCGATACTGTCACCTGACAGGTGTGACTCGAAGAACCCAATCAACATTTTTAAGATGCATGCAGACTGGCGACCATTTTAAATCATTTGATTAATGAAATTGTGATTTCCACAGTACTCACTGGTTTAATGTGTTCAAAGAGTCCTCAGCAATGTGATTTAAAATTTATTTTTTGTTTCAGTTACTTTCAATGGCTTATCCCTGGTTATATTGGGCTATAAAAATAACAAAAACATGTTTTCCAAATAGGATGGTACTGCTACTCTGCCACAATTCCATAATAGCCACATGTAATCCCTGAAACGCCACTCAAACTTCATATCTGGGGGATATATTGAAGAATCATTGAGGCTTTGCATGTATATAAGTAGCCACTGCTGATATATATCAACCTGTGTGCTCAAGATTGTTTCTGTTTTGGGGGACAGCGGTGCACCCTAATGTAAGTGCAACAGTAGAAACCCTGAAAAATTTGTGTTTTCCTGTTTTTCAATTTGCATAGAGGATCTGGAATGTGACATATGAACATGATCTTATGTTTTTACTCACTGCACTCTAACCACACACACACACACACTCAATGCCATACTATTCCAGCTTTACACCTCTGTACTGTTCATACACTTTACAAGAGAGTCTTTCAAAGGCGTCAGTGGCAGTACAGTGTGTGTGTGTGTGTGTGTGTGTGTATGTGTGTGTGTGTGTGCGTGCGTGTGCATGTGCGTGTGCGTCAATAGTGGCGTAGTGGGAAATACAAAGTGTATGTGAGAGAGAGGAGCAGAGGGACTGAACAAAGGACAGAGGAGTTTCTGTCTCTTGCTGTTCGTCCCTATCAACACAGTGATTAATTTATTTCATCTTAAAAAAAATATGTTCATATGTTAAAAGTATAAATATATATCTGGATGTTTTACATGTACAGCGTGGGTGTGTAATTAATGTGATACATACACTTGGTAACTATGGTAACACCCAACTGGTTTAGCAACTAAATATTTTTACTGGTGTCTGTTCTGGAGGTTGTCAGTGTCCCTGGCTTTAACCCTCCAATCACACAACGTGTCATGTGGGTTGAAGGGTTCAATATGTTGTTATGTGAAAAATGAATTATGTGGTCATGTAGGCAACGTGAGCTTAAAAAAGATTTGGCAAGGTAAACCTTTTTCAAAATGTGGTAGTATATCCAAGCAAAATCCAAAGCATTCAGAATAGCCCAGGACTCCTGAGGGTAAATGTCAAATTCATTGATTCCTGGTTAATAAATATCTAACAGACTAACTGATTTATTTGAACTGCATGTCATCCATGCCCTACAACTAGAGGCAACTTTTTTGTGCTTAGAAACTTAAAAACAACCTGAACGTTACATACTGACTAGTGACTATGAAGACAAATATGCAGCAAAATGTACCCACTTTGAAAAAAATCCTGGACTGAAACAACAACAAAAACGAGAGTCAAAACGGACGTACAACTGTAATGATTGTGTGAGCTCTGAAAAAGAAAAAGAAAATTCTAGCTCTCTGTGTCAGTTCTTGGATATTATCGTATTATTATCACTGCCAAGACACATCTGTGAAACTCCCTTCTTCCCTCATTCTGATCGCTCCCTCTGTCTTTCTCTGTGGGTGTGTGTGTGTTGTTCCGACAGTGCGGCCAAGAACATACTTTTCCTTTTAAAGAAAAGGTCTGGAGGGAAACAGGAGTAAAAGAGAAAGCGTAGGGCAGAGCACTCGCATGGCGTCCAGACGGATACAAAGGTTGGACTGTAGTACGAGACTCTGAGGCGTTATCAGTGGAGTTTGGCATGTCGTCCAGCGAGACTGATGCGATTAAAGAAGATAGTGGCACAGCATCAAAGAGACAGAGCGAAGGGTGACGTCAAACATCTTCATACTTTGGTTAATGAGACAATAAAACAGTTGCACATAGTCCTGAGGTCAGAGTGAAGTATTTAAGTTATTTTATCAGCCTCTGCTCTTTGCTTTAGTTGCAGGTCACATCAGTTATTGTACTTGTGGGTTGAGACCTCGGCAGAGATTGATATTTATCTTAAACAAATGACCAAAAGAAATCAGATTTTAATTGCAATCTTTCGCCGTACCTTTTAAAAGAAATTCGATAAAGTTGGGCTTATCTCAGGTCGGGGCTCCTGCATGGTTTCCGTAAGCCCAGTCTTCATCATTCATCTGTGTGAAGACTTTCTACCTTAACGTTTTCCACACGTGTCTCTTTGAAACCAGAGGAGGAGGCCAAGCCTGAAACAAGGGTTATATTTTTCTTTAGGATTGCAGCAGGCCGCCTCCTGCTCTGACAGGGTTAGAGGATGATTTGTGGAGGAGAAATACCCAGAGCTGTAGCTGAAGCTGTATCAGCGTGGAATGCCAAGAAAGCTTACAGATTGTCTATCATTTAAATTCAATTGACCAAAGATTTGTTACCGTGACGATTTGATGGAGAAACTTGTTGCTAAAGTGCTGAAGTAAACAGATGAAATGTAAATAATGCATGCAGCCAAAACAAACAAAAGGGAAAGAAATGCAACATGTGGTATAAAGGAAGTGGTTATGACAGGTATAAGAGATGCTCTGAATCTGAATAACAAATTGAGAACATTGAGAGTCTTGTTTGTGAAAACAGAGAAAAACGTTTTTACAACTTCATGACAGTCATATATTCTCCTTAGAGTGCTCCAAGACTTTACAGCTGTTAAACAGGAAGGAAATGGCTGGGAATTATTTCTTTCTGAAAATATTCCCGGATGGAAAACAAAGAAAAGTTATCTCAATAAGGAAGAACACTCAATTATTTAAACAGAGTAACACAAACTGGAATGTTTCAAGTCTGAGTTTCTCAGGTAAACTACTCCAGAGGGTTGGGATCCTGGCATTGAAGACCACATCACCTTTACTCTTCAGAATAGACCAATGAATATCTAACAGGTCAATCTTTACAGAAGCTAGAGAAGGTGGTTTTTAAAATGATTCTAAAAAGAGTTTTACTTTCTATGAACTGGAAGGGGGTAAAATGTGTGTGTCTGTGGGTAAACTCTCAGTTTACTGTTTTTGCAGCTATAAATCTGCACTCTCTGGAATAGCTGAATTTTGAAATTGCCCTCCCACGGCCATAAAACAACAGTTTTACAGGAAGTTGTCAGAAAAAAAACACTGAAATATTCATCTCTTTCTACTCTGCTCTTTTAGTCTCCCTCTCTCCACCATTCTTTTTCCACAAGCAACAAGAATCCCTTTATTATAGGAGCGTTTCTCTGATTCTATTATCAAGTTAAACCTTTGATGGGGCAATGTCAAACAAATCGGTGTCTTAATCCTCAAAAGTCCATTCTATAATATGATACAGGTGTTTATGTATAAATTCAATTGTCCTGTGTTTCCAGGGATGTTTTTGACTTGTCAACTCATGTGAAGGGGAGTTTGTAAACTTTACTACGTACACTCCCAGGCTCATTTCCTGGCAGCCAGAGCTGCAGCCTCGAGCCGCTCAGAACATTTTGTTTCATTTTCCAACTGCGGCTTCCCGTCTTATCCCTCCCCGCTCATTCTTCTCTAACTCTCTACGACCTGGCCCCCATTTCCGTGTGAGGAGGAAGAAGTGTTCTGGAAAAATGGGAAAGGAAATGGAGGAGGAGGGGGGAAAGTCAGCTGTGTCTGCTCATTCTCCTTTCCTCTGTAACAACACAGCGTTGCCCAACAGTAAAGGGTTTGGGCGATACGAAATCTTAAGGGTCGGGGCTTTATAACCTCTCCCGCGATACAGTGCAGGTCAATGATTTCCTGTAACATGGATTGCCTAAAGTCTTTCCTGGTATCACACAGACACAACTACACAACAGTCAATCTACTGGCCTCTGCTATTTCTGGACTCATGCAACATGCTAGAGGAAGCTATTTTCAAATCAGTACTGATCAATACTTTTTCCCAGTACTTTTGTTGGGGTCAGTTCTGTTTACTTGGTCAGAACATTCTACGTGTGTTGCACCACGTGCGACGCTGTGCTCACTTTCTCTGTAATTTTGTTTGTTCTCTCCTTGTCCCCGTGGACGAGGTTTGTTTTTTTGGGTGTTGTCAGCGGCACCGAAAAATCTGGCCGTGCTCTGCCAGGTTTTGGCAAGAGAACGCCATGATTAGACTGTCCCAAATATAACACCCGGAAAAGTCTGCGCAGCTCTCTCTGCGGCCCTTGGCGCACACGGGATAAAACCTGGAGAGAGGCCACGGAGGCTGGTCGCTGTAGTTGTGCTGGAATCCAAGTAGGTACAGGCAGCGGCAGGAAAGCTTCCGCGCTGACTGAGTCATAATGCAGCGAAGGACGTGGATATCTCCTGACAACACACACAGCGTGTGACCTTGAAGTACAAGAGAGCCTGCGGTACACACAAACACACAACCGCACACACCCAGGCTGATAAACCATGCAGCTACTCAGCCAATGTGCTGAGGTTTTAAAGGATTGCTCTGTATTTAAACATATTTACCAAGACTTAGTCAGACTGTGATGGCTTTATACAACCATTATTATCATATTTGCAGTTAAATGAATGGAAACAACAAGAGTAGCCTTTTTTATCCAAGGGAAAGAGAAGCAGCTCCTGTCAAAAGCCAAAACGCTCATAGCATTACTTTAGTTTAGCTTGACTATTTATCAGATTCAAAGAGTAAAATTACTTTATTTGTACAACGATTGTTTGTATTTCGAAACTGTTTGTCTGCACCACCACGATGACCTTTGGAAAACATATAATCTAATCAGCCACAGGATTACAAACAATTCAAACAGGTGACTGGTTTCAGCTTTCAGTAAATGAATCCACAAGTTTGTCTGATTATTTATTTGTAGGAAATATGGTCAGATATCTCATTTAATCATACCAGAAACAAATGTTTGACCAAAACTTCAGGGAACAAGATGTTTTTACCTGCTGTATCTTCCGGGTCAAACGTTGTACGCCAAAGGTAAAACCCATGGCTAGCCGGTTAGCTCTGTTTGTTTCAGTCAATCATGATGAATCACAATTTTCAATATCTTTTGCTGGGTAACGTGAATTAGACTTTAATAAATGACCTCATCCGTGAACATGAGCTGAGTCGTGTCACGTAGCGGTGGTGAAGACAACAACTCCCATGAACCCATGCTGCTTCAAGACCTCGTCAAACTTGTTTTGATTCAAAGAGCCCAAGTGTTACCGCACAAAATGGAACACGAGCAAGGACAAACAGAGCGATGACTCATTACTGACATTTGTTGCAAAACTGCTTGAAAAGCTTCATCTCGCAATATAACACAGATTATGTTCTCTCTGTTTTTCTCACCCTCTGTTTTGTCATCTTCGGATTTGACAGTAAAGGTAAATCTACTGCATCGTCATCAACGGATCTGCAGGACCTGAATTAAAAGAGGTTTGGATGCATTTAGACCAGTAGATCAAACCAGGATCCTTCATGCTCAGTGTGAAGGACTCTGGCATAAAGATGACGTGAGATCTTTTTTTTTGTGCCCACATCTGTTAAGTTCCTGTTTGTTCCTGTGGGGGGGGGGGATTTGTTTGGGATGTGGATGAGAAATGTATAACTCTCCAGAGAAAACACCATGTGGAAAAGAAACACATGTGAAACACACACACACACACACACACACACACACACACACACACACACACACACAAACACACACACACATTCCAGATTTAACTCTGTCATAAGAAACCACCACCTCTGACTCCCCTGAGGCGAAGAGGCTGATAAACAACTTTTGCGTTTTAGGCTGGAAAGCACAAGCATTATCTGAAATGCCATCCTACAGTCCCAGTAAGGATTTAACATAGAAAATGAATTATTTCCATTTTTATTTGAACATCTGTCTTTTGACAGAGTTTGGCCCACAGCAGAAATTCCTCCCAAACCACACATCTGCGTGGTGGAGGGAGCTGGACTTTATTTCTTCATATTTCCTCATTATTTATGAGCTTTGGAAAAAAAGAAAAAGGAAGAATAAAGTCTATTTTGCCAAAAAATGTGTATTGTTCATTCTATAAAGCAATGAAATACAAATGTTAATAGTGCTAATAGTCAACAAGTGCTACAAGACCATAACAGGCATGAATAACTGCAGACTTCTTAAACTCATAATGAACACAACTAAGTGATTAATAGGTTTTTGCTTAGAATTGGGTTTAGCTGCATCACGCCTGATCAAGCTTTGAGGAAAAACCCTGCAGGAACAAGTCCAACCTGTTCAGCGTCATGCCACAGGCTACACCTCAGTGCTGAATACATCGTCAACCCTCTCGCTGTGGAAAAACCCGAGCTTAGTGTAAGACTGAAGGTGATGTCTGCCAAGATTTCTATGTACCTATATTGAATCAATAAAATCACAATGTGCCGGTTTGATTCAGTCTCGTTTCCTTTTTTTATTCTCTCCCTCAGATCTTCCTCTGATGCATCTGTTCTTCTTCTACACTTATCGCTTAAATACATTTCATCAATGTTACTTTTTAACTCTATATTGTTTGATTACGATTCAAATCAAGAGTAAAGTGAAGTTGGACCCGACAACAACAGTATACTTTAGAAAGGACACTACCAAATGCATGTGGTGTGTGTCTGTGTGTGTCCTGTATGTGAATGTTTAATTTGTGGTGGAGTAACTCAAATTTGGTTAAATCAGGAAACTTGATTTTCCGACGATTATGTAACGTCAACAGTTTTTTTTTTGTTGTATTCTGA
Source organism: Limanda limanda (assembly GCF_963576545.1). Classification (NCBI taxonomy): domain Eukaryota; kingdom Metazoa; phylum Chordata; class Actinopteri; order Pleuronectiformes; family Pleuronectidae; genus Limanda; species Limanda limanda. The sequence continues at coordinate 11,676,310 of NC_083641.1, forward strand.
CTCACTCAATAATAATATTAATTAAGATGACCCGATTTCACTCCCAGCCTTGGGAGTGAAATCAGGAGGATCGAGGCAGTAGCAGGGGAGCGGCTGTTGCTCGGGAGGTAGAGACAGTCGGTAGTTTGATTCTAGCAGGTCTTCATTCTGAATTGTCCTTGACTCAGATACTGAACCCCAAATTACACCTGATGGCTTTGTCGACAGTGGTATGTGGTAGAAAAAGTGTTGCTGAAAAAGTGCTGTATGAATGTATGGGCGAATGTTACATGTACTGTATATAGAAATACAGTCCATTTACCACACATACTTTTGATGAGTTTG